>NC_056738.1:157815060-157915060 GCF_019279795.1 Protopterus annectens | reverse complement strand
TCCAGTCATTGCACCACAGGTACCAGTATGATTCTGTCATACTCCATGTGGACATAAGTGACCTGAGACATACCTGTCTGGATTATATGAAGAGTGACATTATGGACCTCACTGAATATTTGACTCAGACTGGTATGTACTTTGCATTGAGCAGCCTTCTACCTTCATTAAGGATGACACTACACTATGAACAGAAACTTATTGACATTAACAATTGGCTTAGTTTCTGGTGTCAGTCCATGAGGATTCAGTATCTATTACCCTGGGAGGATATGGTCAATAAACCATGCTGCTTTGCCAAAGTTGGCCTGCACCTGTACCCCTTGGGCTTCTGGATTTTGGTTAAAATGTTATCCACCCATTTGGAGCTTTTTTTAGGCAATGCCAAAGTGATAAACCTACCAATGTAGCAAATAAGACCAAAGGTGCCTAAAGGGGTTACTGCTCAATGCTAGGACATTAACAAGAAACATCACACCCTACAGGTTTTCCTCACTGTGGAGAATGCAGATATCTGTGCCGTTACCAAAACATGGTTTAAAGTCTGAGAATGTACTCCAGCAGTGCAAGGCTACAGTGTCTTCCACACCTTTAGACATTCAGCCACAAAGACAGAGACTAAATGTGGAGGTGTCGTGATCTACATTAGCAACAAGCATACCTGAAGACTGGTTAAACAGGATGACACCCTGGAGTTCATCCACATGCAAATCATTATAGATATAATCCCTTACCATATCCTAGCAAGCTATAGGTCACCTTCTATGTCTCAACAATCCAGCAACTGTTATCTAGACCTACTGGGGGCATTCTCCATTCAACCAAACACTCTATTCATGTAAGATATTAACTACCCCTCTGTAGACTGGGAAACGCATACTGCAATCAAACTGCAGGCACAACATTTCCTGGACTTTACTAACACAAATGCCCTTGGTCAGCTAATGTACACTAAAACCTAAGGTTCAAACATACTGGATTTTGTTCTCACCAATATGGGAGAGTGCTGCAGCCCCCATTCCCCAGTCATCCAGTCTTGACCTCACTGGTGAGGATGGATCACAAAGCTGTCTCATTCAAAATAAAAATCAGCTTGGAAACCCAGCCAAACCTGTTACAGTTAGAAACTACTCTAAAGCAAATGACATCTTATTCAGAAATAGTTTGGCAAAATTCAGTGCCGCACTCAACCCAGAATTAACAACAGCTTATGCAGAGTTATTCACAGAAACACTGCAGAAACATGTAAATGGCTGCATTGGGACTACTCTACTTACCAGAAATAAACCCAAAATAAACCACACTTCTGGAATCCTAATCTTAACAAGATGAATAACAAAAGGAAAAAAGTAATGGCCAAAGTCAGAAAGAGTAACTCTCATAATAACAAGAGTTCACTAATAAAACTAAACAGGAAACTAAGATGACTAATTAAAATCAACAAGGCTAATTACAAGGTCAAGATAGCTTCTCAGGTTAAAGACCACTACAAGGCCTTCTCTACAGCTGTTTTGAAATCTCAAAGGTAACATGAAGTTATGTGCTGAACAGGTAGTAAATGGTACACCTTCACTGAGCAGAGTGACATAGTGAATCTGATGGATTCAGCACAAGCTTTACCCCCCCCCCCATGCCACCCGCTATGAAATCCCTATCAGGGATCAGGTCATAGCTGCACTCACTAAAGCTAAAACACAGCCTCAATGGGGCCTGACAGCATCCCAGATTGCCTCCTAAATAGCCTGAAACATGACCTATCAAGATCACTCAAGTTACTTTTCATCTACTGCCTCAAAACAGTCTATGTACTAAGTGAAAGAAGGATAGCAACAGTTTTCCCAGTTCACAAGAGTGGACCATCAACCGACCCCAGAAACTACAACTCATTAGTCTGACTAGTCTAATATGCAACCCCATGGAACAAATTATTATGGAAAGGATCAACAAAGAAATTGGCAACCTGCAGACACTGGACCCATCCCAGTTTTTGTTTTTGTCAAAGGAAGGTCTTGACTAATTAATCTGTTAGGCTTCTTTGAGAAGGTAACCAAGGCAGTGGATGAATGGAAAATGGTGCATACCGCCTACCTAGACCTGTCTAAGGCATAAATCAGTACACAGTTTGCTAAATTGACAGCTTTCTCACTTGTAGGACCCAAGAAATCAGGATTGGTGAGACCACCTCTACCATGAGGCAGATCACCAGTGGAAAACCACAGGGCTCCATGCTGGCCCTACTCCTGTTTGTCATCTGCTTCTTGGAGGTCATCGCTAATGTCAAGGGCTCTGGCACATGAAGTTTGCAAATGACTGTAAGTTGGGAGCTATCATAAATTCTCCCCCATAACATTTACATCCTGCAAAAGGGTCTAACACAGACAAATGACTGGTACCAAAGCTATTGATTAAAACTCAATGCAAAGAATTGCATTTTTGGAAAATGTCTACCTAGCCAAATTACTCCATGTATAAGATACTCCTAAGAATTGACAATGAAGTTAGAGATCTGAGAACATGTGTAGACATTAGTCTGGCCTTTGACCAACATGTAGCCAAGGAAGTAAGAAAATCCTTCTACATTGCCCAATTTATATATAAGGTATGACATCCAGGTCCAAGGAAGTTATAGTGCCACTCTACCCACCCCTTATCAGACCCATCATTGAGTACAGTGACCTCTTTGGCATGTACCTGACTAGACATATGCAACAGCTAAAATGCCCACAGAGTTTCCACACCAAGAGAGTCAAAGGTATTAACACACTGTCCTGCACAGTTTGCTTCAGAGCCCTGTCTCCATACTTGTTCTGCTACAGCTTGTTGAGAGTCGATCTGTGCCTGGCATATAAAGCATCCCTAAATCCAGTCCTGAAGGTGCTTTTGCACATCTGAAAAATGGGCAGCACCAGCAATACTAGATTCAGGGATCTGAACTTTGTTTCCAACATAAATAAAACATGCTGGACAGGCAGATATGTGACTCAAAGGATCCCCATGGTCTGGAATGGGCTCCCCATCCATGTGAAGTAGAGTCCATCTGTAATCCTAACCAAATGTAACCTTGACCATTGGATGGGAAATCTCAAATTCATCCCTGAGCTGGCCCCCGTGACTCTTATAGAATGAGGCTAACAATAAACAATCCCTAACTAACATACCCTTCCCCGCATAACTTTTTAGCAACCTCCTAACATACCCCTCATAACTAACATACCCATAATAAAAAATATACCTGCCCAGTTAAGACACAGATGTTACCAGGAGATGCAATTGGGCTGGATTGCATGGCTATGCTTATTAAGGCACTGGTGGTCATTAGCCTAGTAAATACCTATGAACCTATAACATAATTTGTGGCTTCTGCATTCCCAATCTCTTGTCTTAATTCATTCTCTACTAATATAATAAATAATTCCAGAGTTCTTCACTTCTTGTCCATAGAGTAAGAATGCAGTTGTCAAAGTCTTATCTTCCAAAGGGCATAGCATCTTTTGTAATGCATTTCTGGATAGTGCATATCAACTAATATGAACCATGATTTCTTGTGGGCACTGTAAGAGGATTTATGTTTTTCTGCATCTGAGGTACGTCCTACTTCAGATCACATCCTCCATGTCTTAATGACTGTTATTGGAAACAGCAATTGTTTAATATCAGTCTTGGATGACAGAAGCCATTGTTCCTTCATAAAGTACCTGACAGAAAACTTTGGTATCTTCTCTGAAATATGCTTCCATTTTTGCAGTTTGACTTTCGGAGTCTGCCGCTAAGAGTAAGATGATGTTCTGAGATGGATATCTCCTAGCCTATAAATATTTGAAAATTGTGTTTTGAACTTTATGCACATAGCAGTTACTTAGTTTTTACCTAACTCAGGGCCAACTGTTTCTCAAGCTGTCTCTCATGTGCCACACACATACAAAATGACAGAACAGCATTCTAGTCCAAATGATGACATCAAACAGAATGAAGAGATGCTGAAATTTTTTTCTTTGTTTTTTTTTTTCTTTTGCATATGTCACATTTTGCCACATTTTTTTGCACAGAATTAAACTATGGTTATTGCACTCCTCAGTGATCTTGAGTTGGAAGGTTTATGCATTTATTTATTTAGTTATTTTACGTTTGTTAACCGGGAAAGTTCATTGGGCCGAGATGAGCCTTTTTTCAGTGGAGGCTTGGCGTGAAAAGCTCTGTGTACAGACATACAAAAGTAAAAATCAACATAAATTAATACAAAATATTACAAAAGCAAAAATCAACAGAAATCAATACAAAATAGTACACAATTTAAAAATTAATAAAAGGTATTGCTATAGTAATAATAGTAACAAAAGGATTGGTGCAGTATGCCATAATAATAGATTCTGTGCCAACATGAGATAATCAGCATTCTGTTGTATGTGGAATGCAAATACCTACACTATCTAAGGAATAAAGGGATTAAGTAGTTGTAAGAGAAAAAGGAAGGTGGAAAAATATCATGGCTCGTGTTAGGTAGAACTTTGAGAGAGAAAGGTTGAAGGATGTGGGAGTTAAATAGATGGGCGTTAGGAGGGGTGAGAGCAGGAGCACTCCCAAGTAGAAGAGAGAGAGGAATGGATCAAAGTCTTAAAAATGGAGCGGTTCTGGGTGGTTCGGATATGGGGAGGAAATGAGTAACATCTTCATGCTAAGGAAAATAACAATAGATGTTGCCCAGGAGCAGTGGCGGCTGGTGACTTCAAATCACAGGGGGGCTGCAGGAGACGCTGAATGGGTGGGGTCAAAGGGAAGGGGTGTGGTCAACCATAAAGGGGAGGAGCTATGCACAAAACCACAAAAAACTAACTTTAATTAAATACGCTGCCCTGGGTGGCAAACCATCATTATGAAAGTCCAATCAAGACAAAAATAAGTGTAGAAGAATAAAAATATTTCAATGCATTGGCTGCATGACAGCTTACTTAATATCTAGATGGAAACAAAAGGTTGTGAGGCATGAAAAAATAAATTACTTTTTAAATACATTACTGGAATGCCAGTCAAAATCAAGTATAAGAAAAACCAGAAGCACTCAACTCAAACCACTTCTCCTTGCACTGCAGTTCTAATTATAATATATTCAGCTTTATTAAAGTACCAAGCAACATGCTGAAAGTAGAAATCTATGTGATGCCCCCACTTGTAAAAATGTTTCTTATCAAAAAAGACCTGCTGCCTGACAACTTGTTTAATGGGGAAAACATGATAAAAGTAAAAAATGAAAAGCAAACAAGAAACAAGCTCAAGATACATTGCTTAAAGGATTACTGTACAGGTTATGGACCACACATGATTGGCATTCTGTTTAGTTTACGGGTAAAGTCTGTAGAGATGACTGGAAGTCTCCAACAAGTGTAATGAGCTTTTTAAAATAATGGAATCCTGTCCTTTAATACCCAAGGCTTATACATTATCTAGTCAAGTATTCTCTGCATGGCAACAACAGAAAGGCTTTCAATGTTGGCAATTCTTTAACAGTATGCTTATTAAAGCTTACTTGCATCTTACGATGTCAGACAAGCTTACCTTATGGTCATTAAAGCATTGCTACTTAAACACAGAGCAACAGGCACTTTGAGTAATAAGCATAAATCTGACTAATAAGCATAAATCAACAGTACAAAAATATGACAGAAACCAGACCATTCTGCAAAATCAAGGACAGATGAAAAGCCACTGTAGTACTTATGCAGTGTGTCCTCCCCATCCAAGGTAGATACAACTACTCCTTGCCTTGCTTGGACACATCCAGAGTCACTACGTGGGGGAGTGGGGTGCAACAAGCATGTCACAATTTGAAATCTCTCTGGCTGACTGTGATGGCCCTGACACATTTGTCATACCTCTCAACCTCAAGAGCAAGAAATCTGGACAAAGCCATACACAGAAGTGGGACAAAGGCACAACAATAAGGACAATTTTTAAATATTGCTCAAGATAATAGAATAGGTCTTGCATTAGTATGAATTTTCTGAAGGGTATAAAATCTGAAACTCAAATGTCTGTCATTTCCTAACTTCAGTCTTTAGTGATTTGTCACTAATGTGCGAAAAAACACAATTTTATGAAAAATGGACCAAAAATGTGATGCAAAAATATAAAATAGACACACAATACAGCTGCTACCTGTCAAAGAAGGGACACTTTAATATTAGTACTGCTACCTTGAGCAGCTGACAAAATAAAAGAATCTACATGCATTTCAAGTAATCTATAACTTTGATTATTACAGTTATTTCTTAATTGTAAACCCTCCATGTTTTCTTCCAAAATTGCTATTTTGTGGAGGGATTATTAGGGGAAGAGCAACATTTTGAGCCAAAAATTGGGGACAGTTGAGAGGTTGGCTATGCCTAATTCTATAAAGCAATTTATTTGCATGTACCTCTCAACCTGTTAATGCAGTAAATCTGAACAAGGCCAAATATATTGGGGAACATATAAACAGTACTAAAATTGCTCTTGTATAAATTGAGACAGTTGATAGAACGGCTCTTACTTTAACATGCATTTTTATGAAGGTTATGAAGTCTGAAACTTATTATTTAGTGACTTCTGGCAAATCATTTAGGAATTAAAACTACAAATTTTATGAACAACAAACCAAAAATAAGAAGCAAAACTCTATTCATTCTTTGAAAATCTGGACAGTTGGGAGGTATAGTTCAGCTGGGCCTGTCTGAGTTTGCTGCCCTCCCCCCCCCCCCGACAAAATAATGGTTGAATGGAGCCTCTGCAGCCATTCCAATGAACCATTACTTGGCTATTTCACTCCATTTACCATAAACACTAATGTGCATACTGCTTTACTTCAATGATGAGTTGGACTTCATTTGAAAGTTTTATTTTGTATTTTACAGCACAAACATTAAGTCATCTGTTAAACAAAGCAATGCAGTCTCACAATGAAAACTTAGCATTAAAACTTCTCTGGCCTTGAAACTCACATTCATTGAAACAGTATTGAAACCCACATTCAAAGAAAATACATTTTGCCAGTGGCAGATAAAGATTAATTTTGGGCTGTTTTCGAATCATAGGCCCCTTGCATATGAAACATACATGTGCTCTTTGATACACCTTCCGCATTGTACTAAAATTATATTCCTTGTACAATACAGTACACTTGTTAGAGGGTGTTTTAAATTTGTTTTGAACATTTTTACAGTAAGCAATGAAACAAAACATATGCACCCATAATGGCAAAACTGCCCAGTTGAGAACATTTATCATAAAAAAGTCTACTCAGACTTCCACAGTCCACCATTATTAGTAAATATACACAATTCTACAGTCCACCATTATTAGTAAATATGCACAATTCCACAGTCCACCATTATTAGTAAATATGCACAATTCTACAGTCCGCCATTATCAGTAAATATGCACAATTCTACAGTGCACCTTTATCAGTAAATATGCACAATTCTACAGTCCATATTCAGTGAATTCAGTTCTTGCCATAGCTGTCAACCTTAGCACAAAAACCTGGACGAAGCCAATAATGGGGGAATACAGTCCCAAAAATAGGGACAAATTTAAAATATTCATCTTATAAACTTAGAAAATTGCTAGAAAAAAAGGTTGTGCTACTATGTATACTGAAGAACATGAAGTTTGAAATTCAAATGCCGGTCAATTTTACTGCGGACAGAACAAAAACAATTTTCAGCAGAGACGAGGATTAATACTGCAGACACGTCTTTGTAAAATGGCAGGGCACCAGAGCAAATCCACACAAACACAGGAGGAGATGCAGACTCCACACAGAAGCCACCCCAACCAAGAATCAAACCAGAAAACCTATAGCTGTGAGGCAACAATACTACCACTGCACCATCAAATCTGCAAGGAATTAAACATTCAGAAACCTGAAGTCTGAAATTCAAATGCCGGTCAATTTTACTGCGGACAGAACAAAAACAATTTTCAGCAGAGACACAGGGATTAATACTGCAGACACGTCTTTGTAAAATGGCAGGGCACCAGAGCAAATCCACACAAACACAGGGAGGAGATGCAGACTCCACACAGAAGCCACCCCAACCAAGAATCAAACCAGAAAACCTATAGCTGTGAGGCAACAATACTACCACTGCACCATCAAATCTGCAAGGAATTAAACATTCAGAAACCTGAAGTCTGAAATTCAAATGCCGGTCAATTTTACTGCAGACAGAACAAAAACAATTTTCAGCAGAGACGCAGGGATTAATACTACAGACACGTCTTTGTAAAATGGCAGGGAACCAGAGCAAATCCACACAAACACAGGGAGGAGATGTAGACTCCACACAGAAGCCACCCCAACCAAGAATCAAACCAGAAAACCTATAGCTGTGAGGCAACAATACTACCACTGCACCATCAAATCTGCAAGAAATTAAACATTTAGAAACCTGAAGTCTGAAATTCAAATGCCGGTCAATTTTACTGCGGACAGAACAAAAACAATTTTCAGCAGAGACGCAGGGATTAATACTGCAGACACATCTTTGTAAAATGGCAGGGCACCAGAGCAAATCCACACAAACACAGGAAGGAGATGCAGACTCCACACAGAAGCCACCCCAACCAAGAATCAAACCAGAAAACCTATAGCTGTGAGGCAACAATACTACCACTGCACCATCAAATCTGCAAGGAATTAAACATTCAGAAACCTGAAGTCTGAAATTCAAATGCCGGTCAATTTTACTGCGGACAGAACAAAACAATTTTCAGCAGAGACGAGGGATTAATACTGCAGACACGTCTTTGTAAAATGGCAGGGCACCAGAGCAAATCCACACAAACACAGGGAGGAGATGCAGACTCCACACAGAAGCCACCCCAACCAAGAATCAAACCAGAAAACCTATAGCTGTGAGGCAACAATACTACCACTGCACCATCAAATCTGCAAGGAATTAAACATTCAGAAACCTGAAGTCTGAAATTCAAATGCCGGTCAATTTTACTGCGGACAGAACAAAACAATTTTCAGCAGAGACGCAGGGATTAATACTGCAGACACGTCTATGTAAAATGGCAGGGCACCAGAGCAAATCCACACAAACACAGGGAGGAGATGCAGACTCCACACAGAAGCCACCCCAACCAAGAATCAAACCAGAAAACCTATAGCTGTGAGGCAACAATACTACCACTGCACCATCAAATCTGCAAGGAATTAAACATTCAGAAACCTGAAGTCTGAAATTCAAATGCCTGTCAATTTTATTTAACATTTGTTAATCAGGACAGTCTGACTTGGAACAAAAACAATTTTCAGCAGAGGCCCAGGAAGAAATAATGCAGACATGTCTTTGTAACATGGGAGGACACAAAAGCAAACCCACACAAACACAGGGAGAAGATACGGACCCCCAAAGAAGGAACCCCAGCCAAGAATCAAACCTGAGAACCTGCAGCTGTGAGGCAACAATGCTACTACTACACCATCAAATATCAAGCATTGCAACATTTACAAACCACAGATATTATGAGGAACAGATCAGATCAAATATGAGGCAAAAATCTGCAATTTTTTTACAAATGGTGGTGGGTAGGGAACTCAAGTCTTTAACACCTGCATACAGGGTACAGGGTTCAAGCCTGAGGTATTCCCTACCACACCACCATGAGCACCTGGGGCATTTACACACACACACACACACACACACCCTCCCTCTATCCAGTTAAAAGCACCAGCTAACACACACACCTCTATCCAGTTAAAAGCACCAGCTAACACACACACCTCTATCCAGTTAAAAGCACCAGCTAACACACACACCTCTATCCAGTTAAAAGCACCAGCTAACACACACACACACCTCTATCCAGTTAAAAGCACCAGCTAACACACACACACACCTCTATCCAGTTAAAAGCACCAGCTAACACACACACACTTCTCTATCCAGCTAACACACACACACTTCTCTATCCAGTTAAAAGCACCAACACATAAAGTAAAATGCACCATACACTTACCTGTCTGTTCTCCATACCATATCCTGCCCGCGAGATCCCAGCAAAGCTCCTTCCCGATGAGATGCCAAGCTCCCTCCCGAGACTGTTCTGACTGCTGCTGTTGCAGTCCGGACGCGATATATCCTCCCAGCGTGTCTGTGCACTTTAAAAGTGCACAGACATCTCCTTGTGTCCCTCTATGGGTCCTGCCGGACTGCCTTGAGCATGCGCATAGACCGACGGTAGTCGGGACTACTGCACATGCGCGAAGTCCGCAAAATTTAAAAAAAATTTTTTTTTGTTTTCTTTTTTAACTTTTAGTTTGAAGGGGCTGCAGTCCGGCAGCCCGATGCCACGAGCCGCCCCTGCCCAGGAGTAAATATGGATTTGCACACCTCTAGGAGATTCTGATTATTAGACTTGAGTGATCGATTGGGAAGATGCGTAGTAACGATGGAGGAGAGGGAGGGGCATTGAGACAACTTGAAAATGAGTTTATGAGCAGAAGAGAGCTGAATGTAAAAGAGATAGTTGGGGAGCTCCAATCAGTTCAAGGAATGTAGGGCATCACAGTGGTGGGAGGAGGATTTGGAGCTTGTAGCAAACTTGGAGATTTTATTGTAGCAAGATGCCAGTTTAGCCTTAAGGGTGATTTGTAGATTGGTAAGGAGAGGGGCTCCATTCATGAGAGAGGGAAGGAGGTAAGTGGTAGAGAGGGTAAGCTTAGTTGAAGGAGCTTCTGGTGAGTTTTCTTGATGTTAGTTTGAAGGTGAGTGTTAAACTTTAGTTGTTCATCGATAAGGACACCTAGAAGCTTAGTATGGGGGACTATTTCAATAGGAGTCATGTTTTGGCTTACTATAGCGAAGGAGTTCTTGTCTATTTTGGTATTTTTAGATGGGTTAAAGATCATGATTTTTGTTTTAGATGCATTGAGAGCCAGGTGATTGTTTTGCATCCATGTGCCAGTGCTGTTAAAGGCGTCCTGAGTTACATGCATAAGTATGGGGAGAGATTCAGTAGAGCAGATAATGGTAGAGTATAATTATAGAGTAGCATGCATATATACTTCCTGCTTCTAAGTTTAATTCAAAAATGAGGTGTTAACTAGCACTGAGAATGGTAAACACATGAAAATTGATTTTTTACAGATCTTCTGCTTTCCCAATATGTTTTTGGCTTAGGTACTTTTATAGTGGCAGTTCTCCTCCTGACATCCTTAGTCCTTCGCTCCCTCCTCTTGCATTGTATGAGTTGGAGTAAGATGCCCACTTCTATCTATGTAGCTGGCACCTACAGCTCCTAGGCCCAATAAGCCCTGGTAACCCAGTGTAATTAAGGTCAGAACTGCTTAGCCATCAGCACTGGCCTGTCTTTCTATTATGCTTTTTCCTAGCACCTTTCAGTCATTCAGTACACTAATTAAGCTTCATTAAGTCTGCACAGACAAGCAAGTAAGAGATCAGATAATTTCAAGTTGATTAATAATAATCTTTTTTTTTACAGTGAGAGATATTCTATTCCAGTCTGTGGTAAACCTATAATAAATTGGTGGACCCTTTATGAGGTACAAATACATTTATCTGGATATAAAAAGACTGTAGGGATGAGTTGTGTTTTACTGCCTTCATTTCAGAGAGTTTATGTGGGGTACATTGTCTGGCTTCTAATGAATCTTTTCTAAGTGTATATATACATTTATGGTAGGTTTTGTACTCTAATTACAGTTGCCGTAACCACATTGTCTATTTCACAGTAACTGTACACTGTAATAAAATGTTATTCCTATACCATTTTAAGTAACTAAATAATAATGTTCACAAAATATCTAGTAGTCATTTGATGGTACTCATTAAATATAATGTTTGTACATATTCATGTAATTATAATTGCTCTAACCTGATTGTCTCACAGTAATTGTACCCTGTAATACAAACTATATCCCTATACCATTTTAAGTAACTAAATAATAACATAGACAAAATACTTAGTAGTAATTTTATGGTGCTCATTAAATATAATGTTTGTATATATTAATGGAAAGTCATAAGCAGAAAAAATAGGTTGATGACTTAAAAACAGTTTGTGAGTTATAGCTATTTTTGATTGTATTCTGAGTAGAATTGTACCATCATGAAATTGTTAGTAATACATGCTCTTTTCAGTTGTAAACCAGTATCTTTGGCACAACGAACTGTTCATTGCTGCAGCATGTATAAATTGACTTTTAGAGTGGTACTAAGATGTCCTTTAACTACTGCTCTATACTGATAAGGAGAACTGAAAAGTTATAATATATATGAGTGGGCAAATAAGCTGATGGCAGGACAGTAGTCCTTTGAGTCTGTCCATTTTCCACAATTTGCAACTTTCTTTTCCTCACAAGTGTCCCTGTGTCCCTCTGTTATAAGCTAAACTTCATTGTTTTGCATGTCATATTAGGCTTATCCCACAATTTCTTTAAACATAACTTGCTTATAGTAGACATAAATGTTACTTTCCACCTGCAACCTCTGCCCTCTATTTATCACTTCTTTTTTTAAACACATTTTTTGAATTATCACTTAAAACATAGGCAAACAGACATTTATATAAAAGAAAGCAAACCATGTTGTGTTTTAGTTACAAACATTATACATCACATATAGTCTTTTGTAAAATTATTGTCAATCCAGCATTAGATAAACTGCTCAATTCCTGCCTTCCCTTAAACCTCATTCCTCCTCCAAAACATTATTCTGCATGTATTGTTCCCACGTTTTCCTTCTTTGTGTGTAATTTGCTTCCATTTCTTTTATCTCTGTTACAATATTCACTACTTCAAATAAAGTTAGACTTTGATTTCCACTTTCTAGCAATTGCTTTTGTGGCAGCTGCCAGAATTAAACTTAACAAGGCCTTACTATGTCTATGCAATTCAGATCCTGAATCCCAGCTTAAAAAATAATTTCCTTAGTTACACCCATTTGCTCGACCAATATTTCTGACAGAGTAGTAGGTATGGAATTTTTAAAGTCTGCCAACTCATTTTTTTTTTTTTTTTTTTTGTGTCTTTCGGCTTATCCCGGTTAGGGGTCGCCACAGCGGAACTCCGGTCCGCTAATGTTTGGTAGTGGATTTTTATGTGCCGAGTTACCAGCCCTGACGCACAACCTTCAACGAAGGCACACCCATTCACGCATGCCTCCACAGAGAAGACGCTCTAGCTGAGAATCAAACGGGACAACGTCTTGCTGTGAGGCGACAATGCTAATGCAGCACCACTACCACGGTTAAAGTCTGCCATTACACTCCCAAAACAAATACTCTCAGTTGCTTCTTTCTTCCGCATCACATTTCCATCATTTGCCATTTACCTGTGAAAAAAAATTCTTTGGAGTCTGCTTGGGGTATAAAAGTACCTATGCAAACACTTCCAAGCAAACACCTTACACCTTCTAGACTTTCTTCCATATTTGAGAGCCATACATATGTACAGCCATTGTTTCCTTGTGAATTGCTCATCCAGTCTCTCCCTTCCCAATGTTTTCTAACCTCATCTAATTGATTCTTATAATTGTTATGCAATATCTTATATGCCTTACTATTTATACCTTTTTAACAACAGCCTCTGTTTTAGATTCAACTGAAAACTCTACCAGAGCAGATATAACATGTTTGATTTTTCTGGTAATCTCACTGAGGATCACAGTCTATCAATAATGCCAGCCATTACAGTTTTATTAGACTTTACTTATTACTGTTCAGAAAATGTATGCAGAAGCAGCACCTATTTATTGTGCTATTAATTTATTAAGCAAATTACAGTAATATTTAAAAGTTATCTGTAATGTTTGTTAACCCCCCTTCCGTTATTTATAGATTTCTACTACATTCTTGAGAAGTTGAGAGGTATGGGCCTACTGCGTAGACCGTAATGAAATGCTACTAGCCCTCATCCATTCGAATGGATTCTGCTACAGCTGCAGAACTGTAGCAAAATAACCTGATAAGATCCCTGTTACACAACATCACATAGATTTCTGTCTGCCAAAACATTGACATCTATACATTTATAGAGTAGTCTTTCAATTTTTATCAGTGTTGCAGATGCAAAACTAAGGCTAACTGGCTTGAAAGTGCTACATTGTTACATATATTTGGTAGTACAGGCATAACACACATCAGAATGCATCTTTTTATAGTATTCTATCACATATGGTAGTGTCGCCCACCCTTGCCATTAATTATTCTTATCATACTGTTGCTTTTTTTTGTTTGTTTGTTTTTTTTTTTACTAATTTTTGATTTTTAAACTTTTTCTGATTGCTAGATTTTTCTGTGGTTCTATGAGTGTAGAAGGTTCTTATTTAGTTTCATAGCATGCAATGATTATTTTATGTAGTACTAAGTTTGTTTATGACATTCCCCCAGATTCAGCAAGCCCTGCATGGTGTGCAGGACTAGTGCAGGAGCTCCAGCAGGCAATATGTCTGCCGTGTGATCCAGGAATAAGCTGTAGGGACATGCATGAGTGCTCCTGCACTAATTCAGCTCCTATATGCAAATTACCCCATTTGCAGGTGAAATCCATGCAAATGAGCTGAATTTGCGATCCAGGAAGCTGGAAGCTGGCTGTGCAGGACTGGTGTAATCTGCATAAATGTACTCGATTAGTAACCACTGGCATGGAAAATAATTGCAAAAATAAAAAAAAATAACTTTTATTTTTTTTTTAGCCGATCTCGGCTGTTGAAGTGTAGGACAGCAACGCGCAAATGGGATAGGGTGAATAATAAAATAAAAAACCTAAAGGAAACATTCTAACCAAAATCACTATTTTGCCATTATACTCAATGGCAGGTAGAAGACAACATGGCCAGTGAATAGTGGTTGCTAATGGGGAAGGCTCAGTGTGGGACTTGTAACTATGCATCAGCAGGCAATCCTATGCAAATGAGGGGAATGATACTGAATCCCAGATTTCCCCTGCATGCTAGTCAGCACCCAACAGTGTAAGAGCAGGAATAGCTTGGTGCAAGGCTAGGAGTGAGCTGACATCATGGGGGGGAGGTGTCAGGCATAATGTAAGTGGATTAGAGCTCTGTGGCTCTGGTTTGCCCTTAGCTTAGCAGAGCTAAGCAAGGGGGGTGTGTCTGAGGCTGCTTAGCACTCTTTACATTGCCTAAGCGAGTGTGCTCGCCGCAAACTGGGTTTGAAAGGAAAAAAAAAACAAAACCAGGAAATAGCAGCTCTGTGCACATTTGAGCAATGTGTTTGTGCAGCGTGCCCCTGGGCTTAAACAGGAAGGCACTGGGAAGGGAAAACTGTAGTAGGAAGGTAATCTAGGAGAACTAGCATAGTTGGCAGGTGAAATGTGTCAGAATCAGCCAATTACACAGGCAGCAGCCCAGCCCAGAACACTACTATAAACTATGCAAACACCTTTCCCTCTGGTTTTTCCCACATACTCTACACCACCGTGGTATACAAGCGGGAATATTTTAACAAACAAAAACAACAAAATGATAGGGGCTGCAGTAGCTGTCATACATCAACATGTGGAAGAGGTTGAGGGTGGTAAAGATGAGAATGCTGTTGACCAACCCACAGTGAAGAGAAAGAGAAGAGTGTACAGACCCAGAGTAACCTACCAGGGGCTACATGAGCTGGTGGAGCGCTATAGAGTGGACAGGGACCTCCTACAGCAAATTGTTGAGCTGTGCCGGCCATGCCTCACACACAGAACTAACAGAGGGAAACACATCCCAGTGGATACCAAGGTATATGTAGGCCTAAGAATGCTAGCTACAGGTACCTTCCAAAGGCCAACTGGGGATAGCATGGGCATCTCACAGGCATCAGCATCCAGGGTACTCCGCAATTTCCTGGATGCCATGTCAGCACATGCCGGTGAGCACATATATTTCCCCAACACCTGTGAGGCATTGGCCAGCAATATGCATCTCTTCAACCAAATAGCAGAATACACTGAGGTAGTGGATGCTATAGACTGCACGCACATATGCATCAAAGCACCACCTGGTGAGCGGGGTAGAGACTCCATCAACTGCCAGGTCATGTGCGATGCCCAGAACATTATAGTGAATGTGTGTGTTGGCTGCCCTGGAAGCTGTCACAATTCCCTCATCTGGCATCTGATGCAGCTGTACCAGAGATTTGCCAATGGGGACATCCCTTACGGTCACCTAGTGGGGGATGCTGGTTACGCACTGGAGCCGTGGCTGTTGACATCCAACAGAAATGCACACACACCCAAACAAGAACTCCATAATGAGGCACATGCACAGACCAGAGTTGTAATAGAACATGTGTTTCGGATGGTCAAGTCATGGTTCTGGTGCCTGGACACATCTGGTGGAGCCTTGTAGTACACCCCAGCTACATATACTCAAATTGTCATCGTATGTGCCGTGCTACACAATATGATCTTGCAGAAACAGCTGCAGCAGGAACAACATGGGGCAGGGCCACACAGCCCCCCACCATTGCCAAGACCTGCACAGGCACAGAGTGACTCACAGGAGGAACAACCTGGGCCTGCCACAGTAGGCAGAAGGAGGCATGCCCAGTATGCCCTAGCCTTGGCAAAGAGGCAACACATAGGGCATACACTGAAACAGGAGGGACCCAGGGAATGACACAACTCTCTGACTCGCACACACAGTAAAAGGGATGCCAAACATGACACTACCTGTGCTCAACCGTGTATAGTGAGGTACTATGTGCATCCGACATGGGCAGCCCTCCACCACTATCCTTATTACTGGCACACCCACAAGGTAAGTCACTCTCCTTACCAGTTGCCGAATATAGAAGCATGTGTTGTTACTTGTATCTGTGGTATGGATGTGAGCATGCAAGGGAATTGGGTGGCTGAATGGGATGCCAGCAGATAGACACCTTTAATGGCACCATGAGATCTATAACAAATATTGGTGTCACCACAGTAACCAGTACTACACATGGCAACAAAACTCGCTGCAGGAAATGTGCTGGGCCACATGTGTGTCCATATGACTCACACATGCCAGTCAGGGAGGTTCACATAACCAACAACAGTCTCAGCCAGCAGGACAGGTGTAGACAAACACAAACAAAGGCTGGGCTAAGGCCTTTGAATGATGGCTATGGCTAACCTCCCCCCAGGCTTACACAAACAGACTACAGCAGGTCGGGCAGTGGGATTTTAGTTCTGAAGGGTCAGGTGTGCCTCCCCAGTCATATGTAGAAATGTAGTAACAGTCAGGTGTGCCCCCCAATCCTATGTAGAAATGTTGAAACAGTCAGGTGTGCCCCCCATATCCTGTGCAGAAATGTAGAAACAGGTGTGCCCCCCAATCCTGTGTAGAAAAGTAGAAACAGTCAGGTGTGCCCACCAATCCTTTGTAGAAATGTAGAAACAGTCAGGTGTGCCCCCTCCCCCAGTCCTATGTAGAAATGTAGAAAGTCAGGTGTGCCCCCCAATCCTAAGTAGAAATGTAGTAACAGTCAGGTGTGCCCCCCAATCCTACTTAGAAATGTAACAGTCTGGTGTGCCCCCCCAATCCTGTGTAGAAATGCAGAAACAGTCAGGTGTGCCCCCCCCCAATCCTGTGTAGAAATGTAGAAACAGTCAGGTGTGCCCCCAGTCCTGTGAAGAAATGTAGAAACAGTCAGGTGTGCCCCCCAATCCTACTTAGAAATGTAGTAACAGTCTGGTGTGCCCCTCAGTCCTGTGTAGAAATGTAGAGACAGTCAGGTTTGCCCCCCCCAATCCTGTGTGGAAATGTAGAAACAGTCAGGTGTGCCCCCCAATCCTATGTAGAAATATAGAAACAGTCAGCTGTGCCTCCCCATCCTAAGTAGAAATGTAGTAACAGTCAGGTGTGCCCCCCCCCGAATCCTACTTAGAAATGTAGTAACAGTCTGGTGTGCCCCCAATCCTGTGTAGAAATGTAGAAACAGTCAGTTGTACCCCCCAATCCTGTGTAGAAATGTAGAAAGTCAGGTGTGCCCCCCAATCCTGTGTAGAAACAGTCAGGTGTGCCCCCAATCCTAAGTAGAAATGTAGTAACAGTCAGGTGTGCCCCCCCAATCCTACTTAGAAATGTAGTAACAGTCTGGTGTGCCCCCCCCCAATCTGATGTACACACATTGTAACAGTCAGGTATGCACCCCCAATCCTTTATAGAAATGTAGTAACAGTCAGGTGTGGCCCCCTCCAATCCGATGTAGACATGTAGTAACATGTATGTGTAGGTATAATACCAGTGGAGCACAGATGACCTGAGGTGGTCTAGGTAGCAGGATAGATTGTAGTTTTGTACGATATGCAGGTATGTGTGTGTTAGGTTGGTGTGTGTTTCATATTGTGTGAGAGTGGTCAGTATGTATGCATGTTGAGGTTTGACCTGTTAGCCATTGCCCACTACTGCCGATGACAGGGCCAAGTCCTCACAACTGCAGTGCTAAAGACAATTCTCCCCAGTATAACACATGCTAACAGTATGCCATTGTAAATGTGTGGTGGTAATATGTGTCACCATCTGAAAGATGGACGTGGCATGACTGTTGGGCTAGATATACAAGCAGTACACAGGGAAAAGTACCCCAGACATACAGTATATAATGTGTAACCATGAAATGGACACACTCACATTATCTGGGCTTGTAGTAGGGAATACCGATGTCATCTCGCCGAACACTTGCAGATCACAAAGGTGATAAGACTGATGAATTGGGAAATGGCTGATGTCCCTGCACAAGCTATCATAGCTAGAATACCCCATGCATATCTGTGAGTCAGATGTAAGTACTGTCCATAACACACATACACCCAGCTCACCCAAACACTACCCACAGGTACGTCTCTGGTCATATCCCTGCTGTTGGGAATGGGTACAGTATGGCCCCCACCTGTGTATGGCAGTAGCGAAAGAATGCAGCATGCAGTGCAGGTGTCCGATGCAGGTGTGTCCTTAGCTGTAAGTAGCACCCTGCCAGCATCCACACCACCTGATCAATACTAATAGAAAGTACTGGCATAAACACTTAGCACACCTACCCTGTCACCCCAGGGGAATATACTGTATGGCAGTCTGGGACTGTAGGACTCACAGAATACAACGGCCTGCTACAGCTAACCTGCAACACAACCAAATGGCCTACAGGCCTCTGCCAAAGGCCTGCATCTCACCCATACTGCCAGTGTATGTTATGTCATGGACACCCAAATAACAACATAACACACTCCATATAATCCATATGCAAGGCCATGTGGACAAACCACAGTAACATGTCCACCTTGCCCCACTGCATGAACTGTGGTCCAACACCAAAACACAGCTGTGATGAGGTGATAACTATAGGGAAAGTATCACAGAATGTATGCATAATGTATGGAGAAGGATAGAATAATATATGGGGGTGGGAGCATGGGCAGCATGGAATGTTTAAGGTCCGACACACAGCTGTGTGCACATACTATCCCTGGCTGCAAACACAAAAATGGCTGGCTACAAACCTGCCCGTACACCACAGTAGCAGTAATGTCCTGACTTATGATCCCTGCCTCTGGGTAACCTGTGTGAATCTGTACAGCGGTGAGGTACTGCCACAGCAAGATAAGGCCATACTGTCTTGTCGATGGATGTACAAGTATGGGATCCTCTGCCAGCACTGTACCAAGATACGGAACTGGATACACGGACCCAGCAGCAAGTGCCTGCAGCTCCCTCTCTAGAATGGCATATCTTTCCATGAATATGTAGGCATTTGACCACAATACTGGACACAGCTGCATTCACCCTGTGTTCCCCAGGACATCACTGTGAGCAAGAATGTCCACCTGACAGTACTTGAGGACATAAAATGTCACAGTGTATAACAGTACACATGTCTGAATATCTCTGCTAACACCAGTACCATGTAGTGGAAGCAGCACAGACACAGTCGCCTACAGTACACACTATCCCTTGCACAGTTTGACCCCATATTGCCAAATGATCTACAGATATCCTGCAGAAACAGTTTGCTACCTGTAGGTGTAGAACACAAAGGTCTGCAGTGGAGTACAAACTACCTGGAATGGATCCACACATTCAGTACAGGAGGGCATACTGGGCATGCTCACACACTTAAACAAATGAAGCCTATGTCTGCCAACAACAGTGGACCATACATATCCGACAGTTGCAGATGTTAGTGCATACACTCCTCAGTATGCACCAGTCATGCTTTCCACACACATTGGATAAGGATGCACACATATATACAAGGACAACACACTATAATACATAGATGTGTGGAAAAGAGTGACAGTGACAAAGAGCCTTCCATCATGAGGCCTGTCCCACCAAGCACACAAATGGCTGCAACCACATGATGTATAAATGTGACTCACTGTAGAAATTAGCCACTGGTATCCCCCAACATTATAGACTCTGTGGTGCAAGTGCTAGCTGTGCAACATGACTGTACAAGGCAGTAGTCATCTAGCAGTTGTATACACATACCTGTGGAATATAAACCTGTATGTGCCTACGTGTGGTGTGTCTACCTCTAGATGAATGGGTTATGGCTCATGCATGCACACTGCCCTCCCCATAGTCCTACTATGACAAGCCTGCTGATGTCATTCAATTTGAAATACACCTTTGGGAAAGGAGTAGCCCAGTAATCTATGTGGCATGTCCTATAACTTTGTAATGCTGTAGTGTGATAAACTAGTTAGGTAGGAGTTCTAATCCCAGACATGGCAACTGTGTGTGTGTGTGTGTGTGTGTGTGTGTGTGTGTGTCTGTGTAGGGAGCAATGCTTTCTAGGCTAGTCACACTCACTACAATTCAAATGCCCTACTTTGGCAAGGCTGCTGATGTCATTCACTTTGACATACACCTTTGGTAAAGGAGTAGCCCAGTAATCTCCGTGGCATGTTCTATAACTGTGTAATGCTGTAGTGTGATAAACTAGTTAGGTAGGAGTTCTAATCCCAGACATGGCAACTGTGTGTGTATTTGTGTGTGTGCCTGTGTCTGTATAGGGAGCAGTGCTTTTCAGGCTAGTCACACTCACTACAATTCAAATGTCCTACTTTGGCAAGGCTGCTGATGTCATTCACTTTGAAATACACCTTTGTGAAAGGTGTAGCCTAGTAATCACTGTGGTGCAGCCTATAACAGCATAATGCCGTAGTGTGATATCGTAGTTTGTTAGGGGTTCTTATCTCAGATATGGCAAGTGTGGATGTTTGTGTGTATGTTTCTTTGTCTGTGGAGGGTGCAATGCTTTTGAGGCCATTCACAGTCACTACAACCTCCATTGCCCTACTTTGCCAAGCCTGCTGATGTCATTCCCAGAGAAACACACGTTTTGGGAAGGAGTAGCCCAGTAATCTCCATGGTGTGTCCTATAACAGCATAATGCTGTAGTGTGATATAGTACTTTGGTAGGTGTTCTATTCCTACACATGGCAAGTGTGGATGTTTGTGTGTGTGTTTCTTTGTCTGTGTATGGTGCAATGTTTTTGAGGCCTTTCACAGTCACTACAACTTCCATTGACCTTCTTTGGCAAGCCTGCTGATGTCATTCCCAGTGAAATACACCTTTGTGGAAGGAGTACTCCAGTAATCACAGTGGCGTGTCCTATAACTGTGTAATGCTGTAGTGTAATAAGCTAGATTGGTAGGAGTTTTAATCCCAGACATGGCAAGTGTGTGTCTGTGTGTGTGTTTCTGTTTGTCATTCGTATCCTTTGTGTGGAGGTGGCTGTGAGTGTGTAACAACTGGACTCATTGTGGAACAGGTTTTGCAAATTTCTTATATGGTGGCTCTATTATATGTCACACTGTCCACCTTACAAGGATAACAGATGTGAAATAGCTGAGAGGCTGGGGTGCCAATACATATCCTTACATGTGACATCAAGGCCTGGTGAACAAAGTTAGCAACCCTTGTATTACCCAGAGAACATGCTCAACCCATGTCTCCTACACAAACACACTTGCCTAGGCAACAACTGTTATGTTGGCAGTACCCTGCATATTGCCCACAGATAGTAACCATGGTGTGATTGCAGTAGACTACAAAGGGCATGGCACCCTGTCCATCAGTACAATAGGCATGTACATGCAGACAGTGCGCCTTCACTATGTTCCCCACTGGACACCTGCGATACCTGTGGTGCCATCAAATGTGACCCACAAAGAACCCATGCCTTAAACACATGCCCCATTATTGGCAGATGCCACTGATACCAGGGAATACCTGTATCATGCTATCAGTGCAGGTGCAGGGTCAACCTGCTGTCCATTACCAGTTCCCACCACATGAGGCCAGGACTGTCACATCTGATGATAATCTGTGTACGCAACATGGGCCAGACACCCCAGGTACAGTTCCACATGACACTGTACATGCATGTGGGATGTGTGCACATCCCAGACAGTGTCCATGTCATGGACTTAAGAACACACATGTCAAGCATTGCACAGCAATGGCCACATACAATAGTTACTCAGGTGACTGAATGGTGAATACAGTACCCACCTGTGGGGGCCAATCCAGACACTAAATCTCTGAGCCACACTGCAGACCATTGTCATGTGTCCTGATGCCAAGGTATAACTTCACCTAGCTTTGTATAGCCTTCTGGCAGTGTCAACCACTACACACCCGTGAAGCAATGCACACATACATGTCAGTACTGGCACCCTGTGTCTGTGTGTGTGTGTTTGGTGTATGATGCTTTTGACCACAGTCACACTCATTACAACTCACATTGGCATACTGAAGCATGCTGTCTGATGTCAGACACCTTCACATACCCTTTGCCCATATAACCTCCGTATAACCCCTGTGGTGCATGTAATACCCACACATTACTGTATTGTGGCAAGCTAAATAGTTAGGAATATATTCCTGACCCTGCCAAGTGTGTCAATGTGTGTGAGTCCCTGAGAGAGTGTGGCTGTGTTGACACTGACACCTGTTCATGTGGACAGACACTTGTACTACACTTGCTGTATTGCTACCATATCACTGTTGCAGATGTCACTCACCATCACATATATGTTTGGACAGCTCCTCAACATGTAAGCTATGTGGTGCATGCAATAACTGCATAGACATGTGATAGCAATACATAGTCAGTCAGGGGTTTGAAACCCTGCACTGGTAGGTGTGTGACACAAACGTGCTTAGGTTTTACTCTGCTACCCCCTCCCTGACTTACTTTGTCTCTGTCTGTCTCTTTCACTCTCTGTCTGATGGATGTGGAGAACTACACCTGCTTTGCTTAGGCAGCAGTTTGTGTTTTGTAAGTGATGTTCATGATCAGCTGATGGCCTCTGCATGAATTGCAGCCCTCCTCTACCTGATTGCATGTGGAACAGCTGTGGTAACATTGCATGGAAACACACTCCAATATCTAGGAACATCATGTTGGTATTGGGTTTTTTCATTCACTTTGAGCAGGACCTTGGTCTGGTGTATGGTAAATAGCATCACAGATGGAGTTGGAATTTACCTGTAACAACATACACTGTGGAAACAGGCCAACACACAGGAAGGGGATGTGCCTGACATGACTACAGAATGTAAGTGTTGCTATTCTGCATTTGGAGTAATGTCTATTTAACAGGGTGTGTGTGGATATGGCTGGTCTACATGTTTTAATACCTGTCATGACAGTGCTATGTTTATGAGGAAACCCCCATCTGTAGGGTCATCTGCAGACTGGGCAGTGTGTGGAGCTTTTTGTTTCTTGTGTTACTCGCAGAACACCTGTCTGAGAACTGCAGAAGCATAGTGTGAGAATTGCAGTCAGTACATGGTGACAGCCATGAGAGTTACTGACTTCATATCCCTCAAAGGACATATGTCACAACAAACCCTGGTACGACAGTAAATGTATGAGGTTATCACACCAGCACGCCAATATTGGGCAGTGTTCGTAGCTCCAGCCACAAGTCGGTCAACCTTTGTACATATGTCCTGCAGTAAGAGGTGCATATGTCCTGTACACCATTATTTATTGGCATCATACCTGATAACAAGCCAGTCAGATATCAGACTACAAGACATGTTATGTATAGTAGGGGTTGTTTCTGAGGACATAGATTGGCCATTCTGTGGTTGTATGTACAGTACTGGGGTCTGTGTACCTAGAGTGATTGTTGACAGTATATGTATTGCACATACGTGCTTTGGGCTGTGCACAGACTGTGGTAGATGCCATTGTTGTTGGTCCTGTTCTATCTGATGTGACATGCTGCTTCAGTGAATGGTACCCTATTGGCTCATATATCTGTAGGGCCAGACACAGATGTCCCATACCACAGACAGCCATCGAACCACACAGTGCCATGACCCAGTGTATGTAGGGTCAGTGTGTGAGTGGCACATATGAGGATGGTGCTTATCAGATAGTCCATATAGTGTCATATTAAGCATGTATACCATATGTGGCTGTGTTTACATTGGTTGTGGGTATGCACTTTCACACAGGTGTCTGTTACTCTGTGCTGTGACATGTGTGTAGAGCCCACTATAATCGCAGGTACTTATGTAGTCCCCCATACATAATGTAGTCCAGTGTTGTGGCAGTCTGCCTGTAGTTTGCACAGTGCTTTGTGATATGCCTAGCAGCCTAGTGTAATTACCCAGTGTGGTGATATGTCCAGTTATTTGCAAGACATACTGCTGCCAGGCCACCATAACTGTTTTGTATTTCTGACAAAGCAGTGGGATTATGTACAGATGTATGTCACTAACTGCTGGGTAGTATGTGGCCATGTGACCCCTGCACCACCAGGTATTATGTATCAGGACAGACTACTGTGTGTGCATGCTTAAACTGTGTGGGCATATGTAGTTCCATATTTACGTGATATACCCATGTACATGGCTATTAACATCCACATTGGGAGGCATGATCCACATGTCTCGCATGAAGGGGATATGTGTACACTTCTGGACTCACCACAGAGTGCCAGACTGTCTACATGTATTGGTCATATCTCGGCTGTAGTCCACTGGATCATTACTGTGCTAGCAGTTGTACTGCACTATGATGTCCTTAGGATGTCTGTCAGTAGCCAATGGTGCACATGTTAAAAGCAGATGTGACCTCCCACACACAACATGTCTGTTAAGACAACCCCTATTACAGTAGCAACAGTCTACATATATACCTGCAATACATACCTGACATCCCCGTGCACTAAGAGGTTGGGACTATTGGGGCTGTGGTAGGACTCCACTCCATGTTGTGCACATGTGAACATATATGTATATATATTTATCCATATAGCTATATAGATATATACACATATACATATTGACATACATAGATGGATATATATATATATATATATATATATATATATATATATATATATATATATATATATATATATATATATATATATATATACATATACATATATATATATATATATATATATATATATATATATAAGCACTCAAATATATACATATACACAGCAATATATGTATATGGATATACATATACATATATAAACACACAAATATATACATATACACATCTATATATGTCTACACATATACAGATATAGATACATATGCACATATACTTTTGGATATCTACATATATATCAACAGTAATAGGTATATCAGAATAGAGATGTATGCACATATAGTTATAGATATCTATGTATATAGCTACATAAATAGGCATATCTGTACACATAGGATGTGCATGCATATATAGCTATATATACATATGTGTATATACAAACAGATATACACATGGACATTATATGATGCACTATACATATGTATATACAGACATATGTATGAATATACATGTGTATGTACATGTAGACATATGTCAGCATATGTATATGTATATATCCATATTCCTGTCATGTGTAAACATCACGGTTTTGTATACCTTCCCAGATGTATCTCACCCTATGTATCTAGTATGTGTACATTAAGATACAACATATGTGATGCAACAGTCATAGTAATAACAAGTACTACACAATTGTGGAAGTAAAGGCAATTGTTCAATACTAATCAATATGTGTATTGACAGATATATTGGAAAAACAACAGCTGTCTTCACAGTGGTCATGGCATAGTGGTTAAGTGTTGTGACTATAGTGTACAGGGTCCTGCGATCAAGACCTGCAAGGGATGTTCATTTTGTTTGCTAGGCAGAACAAGGGCTGTCGGATACAGAGTGGTTAAGGCACTTTTGATCAGCTTTCCATGTAGGCTTCGCTTACCAGTGCACAAATCAGCTTAGCTGTTATATTGGAGCAATGTTGATACCTGCCAAGCATGGCTTAGCCCTGCTATCCAGTTCTCACCACCCAGTCCATTAACATAGCAGGGTAATGACATCTATAATAAGTGTATGTAATGCCATGTACAATACATGTGCCTATGTGCTGTCATTACAGTAGCAAGGGCTGTGAGTGTCATGTCTGGGACACACAAGTATATGAGGCATGTACAGCATTGTTATCCAAGTGAATGTGTTACATACAGGGGTAGTAGCCTAGGGTATGTGCTGTCACACTGGCATGTAGTGTATCATGGCAGTACTACTGTTGACAGTGCTTTCCCAGGCAAGAGTAGAGTGCTAAATGTAGTACTGACAACAAGCACACCTGCAGGCATAGCTGGACTCTGAGGCCTCCCTGTTGTGTCCCTGGTATGTGAGCTGTGTCACAGTATATATCTCTACTGGATAATGATCCGACATGTGGAATGTAACTGTAGACTACGATTTGTACAGCACATGTTAGTGAGGGCTTCCAACATGTACTTATGGCATACATGTTGTCAAACGTCTATCTGTCAACACATTCATCCTACTGCTTAGCTACTTGCCAAGCTGATGACTGTCAGTCCCTGTACAGATGTGCAGATGGCAGGTATCCAGCTGGGATATGTACAGGTAACCTATGCTTGAATGACATTGACATGTCTGCCCAGCTGTGTAAGAACTGGCACATGTTGGAGACAACACCCTGTATGCACCACATGCCACGGATCCCTTCACTACACTAACACAATCAACAGAACATGCTTGGGTACTGGTCTCCATCACAGATACTAACCATGTGTTGTAATACATGTTGCATACATGTCAACTTGATCACTTCTGGCCATGTGCATGAGGCACCCAGAGGATTGGCTGATGCATATCACTCTCACCCTGAGGGTCAACACAGTGGTGTCTGTCAGTACATGAGCAGAATATCCCACACGGCAGGTGGCAGAATACCACTGTACACACATCCCCTACACAACTCATCTCTCCATGGACAATAGCTAGGTACACAGCTATGTCCACCTGCAGTGATGCACCCCAGTACTGACATGTGTACGTGTGCATTACTGAGGATAGCTGTGTCTGTATGTTAGTACACCTTTAATTGGGAATTCCATGAGGACCTTCACAACCACTGCAACACCCATTATCATAGCCAGTTGTGGCTGGTGCTGTATGGTGTGAGATTTGAAATATTCTGCTTTCAGCAGTGAACAAGTTAAAAATGGCTTTCAGTGGATTTGTCTGAAAATGTAAAATAAATACTCTGCTTTTCATTGTAGTACAAAAGTGCAGTTAGTCAAAAGGCATACAGCTTGGCATTCGTTGTTAGAAATCAGAAGTAAAATATTTTCTTCTTCTTATTTATTCTTCATAAACTATGCAGTTTGTGAAATTTGTTATCTACAAGCAGGGCAAGACGAACTCTTGTATGCAGCTGTGTCTCTATCAACAGGACATGCAAGATAAGAGCAAGGCCGAGGAGTTATTCTTCAGGAAGGGAATGTTTGAAACATGGGAAACAAACTGGCAACAAACTGTCAGCAGACCAGCTTCATGGGATTCTGGCATATTCCCTAAACTACTGATGTAAGCTAGAAAGAGACTATAAAGTTTGGACTTCTTCTTTTGTATGAGAGACATTGATCCTTACAGTCATGATGCTGTAAAGCTGAAGTACGGTTTTGTTGTCTATCATTCATTGTTATATTAGATGTTACCTTGTATGCAGTAAAAGGAATGTCATATCAGATTGCCCTTGCTCAGTTGTCTTCATTGAGTAAGTACAGACTACCTTTCGGTGTAGTAAAATAAATTTTACATATGGGACATTACATGTACCCTGTTACACTCCTCACCCTACCAGCTACACAAGCCTTGCAGTACCAGCACAACAGTGTTGTACAAATGGGTTGATGGGTATGGGATACCCATTGAGTTCTGGCAAGTGTGTGTATATGTATGCATGTCCGTCTATCTGTAGGGTACAGCATTCCGAGGCCACATACACCTATAACAATACCCATTGCCACACAGTAGTACAGATAGTGTTGTTGCTGCCCATAGGTGAGGCATGACAGTGCAATGCCCTACTATACCTGTGGCATGTGCATTAGATGCATATCCCTGTAGTACCACTGTTGGGATAGACAATGGGTTGTATAGCAGTTGTGGGCAGTGTGTGATGGTGGGTATGTCAGAGTGTCATCATGGGTTTCATGGAGTACAATATCCACTGGGGGATGTGGGTGCTGTGTACACTGTCATTACATCAGGGTACACCCGGTATATGTCCCATGTGCCACGTTATGGTGACCACTGTCACCATCAACCATACAGGTAACTGATACCACAATCCAGCCCAGTTATGCATGTGCTGTGTGCAGCCTACCTGTAACACATTGGACACGCTGTCAAGTTAGTTAGCAGTGATAGGCCCAGGTCTCTCAGATGTGTGCCTGCCTGTTATGTGTCTGTTAATGTGTATATGATCGTATGTCACACTATGTATTGCCCATATACAACCATTACATCCCCCATTAGCATACTGTACATGTCTGGGGATGTTCTGCATGTAACATGTAACCTGGAACACACCTCACCCTAAACGCTGTTTGCAATGAAAGCCACACACTTCAGTACCACTACTTACCTAGGTAGGAGTCTATTCCCAGTGTTGCCAAGTAAGAGTGTGCGTGTATGTGGATGGGTCTACATCAGGTTGCAGATTATACACATCCCAGTGGGTCACCTGTCCATGTGGCACAGGCAGTAACTGTTATACAAACCTGTGGCATGTGTTCAACTGTAACCCAAATATGTCACAGCCATGGTGTCACCACAGTGCTATAACCCTTGTTGAATATGACTGCAGACCATCCTCCTGCTGACATATCTACACCTAAAACACAAATGGATAACATTATGGAGACCACAATCAACCAGTGTTACAAACAGCTATAGTGCATCATTGCTGGATGGCTACACTACCTGACATGTATGCATTAAACTTTACTCCTGACAACATGTTACACTGCAGTACTTTGGTACACTGTAGTGCAGTCACTGTGTGCATCACAACTATATTAGCATGTCCCTGCATCGATGTTATGGATAACAGGGATGTGGCACAGGTATCGTCATATGCACAGGGTGTGTTGTTGGTTTGCTAGAGACCGAGGGTGGGCCATACATTTGACACCATGTGTGTGGGTGAGGGGTGTAATGAGTTGAACTGGGCATGGTGATGTGGTGTGTGTAGGTATGGGTTTGCCCTCGGTGTGTTCATATATTGTGTGGGTATGCATGCACACAGTTTTGCCATGTGGCTTCCCTGTGCAGGTGTTTTTGGACAGCTGCAGACCATACCTGGCAGGGTGTGCAGTTCACGGCCTCTGGCCAGGGACACATGGACTGTGCCTGCCAGGGGTTCCATGGGCACGTCCAAGTACAGGCCTCGATATGCTACTCTCTGCTGATGACAGATGTCTGCTGGAACCAGGTCCCTCCTGAAACTGGCCAGGACCACGTTTGGTGTGGACAGCACCCCCCCCACAGTGCTGGGTCTGGTACTGCCACTACAGGAGCACCTTGGTGTCGTAGCATATCCATTTTGACTGCCAGCTGTTGGTGTTGCTTGCCTACATCCACGTGGCTGTCAACCCCACTCCCACTACATGTTCAAACACGGACAAACCATGGTCGATGAGGCCCATCATCTCACCAAACCATCTCTCCATGAGCTCGGTATAAGCACGGATGGCACCAGACAGTTCATGGAAGTTGTCACTTGCAGATGTGAGAGCAGCCCTCTGCAGCCTCAGGCTCTGTCTGGTGTAGAGTTCCATATGTGCCTGTGCTGCCATGACAGCCTGAAACATGTGTCTGGTGGTACCAGTTGTGGGGGGTCTGCCAGGGGCATGATGACCAGCGGCCTTACCACGAGCACCCTGGGACATCTGCCTATGTGGTACCCCACCAGACATCTGGCTATGCCTGCTGTGACCAGACACAGTAGGCATGGATACCACACTCTCCTGTGCACTGCCACCAACTTCCAGCTGTCCCTCCACTATGGCCACTGGTGTTGAGGTATGTATGTCGATATTATTGGTTCTCTTGTTGGGGTGGCTAAAAGGGGGATGTCAAATGATGGCACTGTTTTGACCTCTGACAACCCTACCTGTGCCTCAACAGTACTATCATCATTTTTGGTATCTGTATGAACACGAACATCAGATTGCATGCAGAAGGGACCCTGAACCACCTCACCACCTGTGGGGGAAAACAAGAAACATACTTTAAGACCTGTACAGCATTGCATAACAGTACACACACACACACGCACGCACGCACGCGCACACACACACACGCACGCACACACACACACACACACACACACACACACACACACACCACCTTAATACCTACCTGTCCGTAACTTTACAGGCAGTTCCATGTTTATTTCCATGTGTTCTCCATCCTGCATCACACTTGGTAACATGCACTCATTAATACCACTCATTAATGTATCATTCCTCTAAATGCCTAGACAAGTGATCACATCACAAAACCTGTTACTCCATTACCTCCCTGACCTGAGTGGTGTGGTTTTACATGGCCTCACTGCCGTCATTCAGTGTTCACCCTGTGAATGCCCGGACATTGTGAGAATGGCCCCTCTGTGTAAGGGGCTACTATCTTCACTCCATAATTTCACACACTGGAGTGTCATGTGTAAGTATTGTTCAGTACATGCCAGGTATGCTGCTCAATCAACCTATCATGTGACAACTATAATATATGGATACACTCCCTGGTGTTGTCTAGTAATTCCCCAATGCATCTGTAGTGCTGCATATGTGGGTTGTCAGCCACCTCTCTGCTGAATGTGATATTAAGGGTATACCTGGTGTCTACCTTCCCTCCCAATGCATGTTCCATGCTACAGACTTTAATATACTATCAGTTGTCCTGTGATTACATACATGACAAGTATTCCTGGTGTGTCATGTGTCATTCCATGTCCATGTACTGCACAATCCCAAAAGAGAAGTACTGCTGTATGAACAACCCCACAATCACACATGTGCATACATGGATACCCACACAAACTCACACACATGCACACACACATCCTAGATGCATCAACCTCCTTCCACTTCACCAGAGTGACCCTACAGACAAAATAGCCACCCACTGACACACACACACACACACACACACACACACACACACACACACACACACACACACACACACACACACACACACACACACACACACACACACACAGGTGAGGTTGCACAAAGATAGTACACACAGTCTTCCTATTACCCATCGGTCAACATGCATAGCATATGGTATACATCAGCATGCAGTGCAGCTGTAGTCAATCCATGCTAGCAACAGTATACATGTGTGTGATGCATGTGCTATGCTAGTAGGTGATGCCCCTTCCCCTGGACACCACTGCACCAATGTACACAGTATTGCTGTGCACCTGTTCTGCACCCTGCCATGTACTGTGCACCAAACCTCATAGGTGTGCAACCCATTGCTGAATGTGTAGTACTGTGTCAGTTATGTCAGCTCTAATGCTCACAGCCCCTATGTTTTTCAGCAACACATACCTGGGATGATATATAGACAGATTTCATTTGTGAATGCATGATGTCTGGTTTACAGATGTCAGACCATGTATGACCAATCCAATACTATTACACTGACAACCATCAGACTATACCATGGCTATGGGGACTGTACACACCCTTATTGATATGATGCACCCTTCCTTGATGTGCCATGGGACCACATCACCACATATATTAACAGTACATGAGCCCAATATGTGACATATAACCTGTACATTCACATGCAGTGTCTACGGAATGTGTTAGGTGTGCAGATGCTGACCATGATGCATACACTCTGTGTGTGCATATGTGTGCACACCCTTATGACAGTTTGTTGCACCTATTGTTATGTGTACTGCAGCAGTCACTACTCCTCGCAGGGGTATACTAGCATGGGCCATCTGCATTTGCCAGTGTATGTTCAGTCTGCCCAACACATGTTCCCCAAATCTGCATGATTGCAAGGTCTACTCATGTGCAGATCCCTTGGTGTTCACACACTGTCATCACTATTGCTGTGGGGGTAGGGAAACCTCTGCCACAGTTCCTGAACCTGACTGTGTGCAGATACAGCAATTCATAGCATCCCTAGGATCCCTGCTGCAGTGCGCTGGTCTGTCATGCTGACACCCCCTCCCCACCATCAGCCTTTTTGCAGATGTTCTGAAAGAATATGTTGGGTACCACCACAGCTCTTCGGTTTGTAGTCTTTTATTCAACAGAGAGGTTAAAACAGTTGTCGTTTCCGGGTTACTTCCAAACCCTTCTTCAGACATATCCAATAACATTACTTGACAGTTTAAATAGCAAAAAAGGCAGCAAAAAAATCAAAATCTTTTTACAGTTCTTTAACCATATCATGTTTTACCATTAGATGGTAGTATCTGCTTATTTAATATTCCAGTAACTTAATTTTATTGTGTGTATATATATATATATATATATATATATATATATATATATATATATATATATACATACATGAATTAAAAAGCATGATGTAAGGGATATTGTATCCAATAAAATGGAGTATAATATAAAAAACTATATGTTGATTTAATTTAATTTTAAAATTGTATATATTTCAAAAAACAATTTCATATAATCAAAATAGAAATATTGTTATTAGATATGTTAATTTTTTTAAGTGCTGTTAAAAACAATAATTGCAATATAGCATATAATAAAAAAAAATAAATAAATATATATATATATATATATATATATATATATATATATATAAAATGAAAATAATTTTTCATTCACTTTGGTATATATGTAATGATTATTTCCTAACTGTATCTATTCAGTGTTTCAGGGGTCTGTCCTTTAGAAATGGTTTAATAGAGACTCTTTCATTTAAGCCCTTGCCTCTGTCTGATTGCATTCTAATTATCCATTTTGTTTCCTGTCGCTCTGTATAATTCTTTATATTCCCTAGTCTTTTGCTTTTATTGACCAACTCTGTTACCATGAACTTAAATTTATGACTCAAGTCATGGTCTAATGTGTGTTTGGCTAAAGCATTGGTCTCATCTTCCCTATTGATGGCATAGATGTGTTCTCTTACCCTTTCTCTTAGGGTTCGATTAGTCTTGCCTATGTAATAACTGGTACATTTGACACAACTGGCTAAATATATTAAATCTCTAGATTTACAGTCCGCATAGTGCCTAAAGGTATATATCCTATCATTATCTGGATGTATAAAGTTATTCGAACCTAACATATATGAACATTGGTTACAGTTTCTACAAGGAAAAGTTTCTTGTCTATCTGATGTTATTTTATTTCCTTTAGTCTCTTTATAGCATAATAACCTGTTAGAGATTTGCTCTTGCTGTAACCATATCTTGGTCGTTAGCCAACAATGGTACATATTTCTTCATTAGTAGTCAAAATGGCCCAATTTGTATTAATAACCTTAGTCACATCTATGTTGTTGTTAGAATATGGTATATTCAATCTAATTTGTGTGTCTGTTGCTTGCCTGTTTGTCTGAATTGATATTGTAGTATGCATGTTGTTGTTTCCATAGTATGGTCTTCCTTTTCCTCTCCAATCTACCATTTTTGGATCCTTCAGTACTTCTCTTTCATGTATGGACTATCCCCTTGTAACAAATTCATTTCTCAGATGTTGTAAAGTTTGTTCACATATGACATCATCACTATTCAAGTTAGATATCCTCATTCCTTGATTTTAACTATGTTCTAATGTATGTGTCTGGGGTGCATACTTGTGCGATGAAGAAGGCTGTTTTTCCTACAGTTCTTTTTCTATAACATAGTTGTAAATTTTCCATTCTCTTTACTTATAAGTACATCTAAAAATTCAATCCCTGATTTAGACCATTTCCCTTCGAATTTTAGAAAGTTAGTTGTTTGGTTGATGTATTCAATAAATATACATAAATCAACTTCATTACCCTCCCAAAGGAAGAAGACATCATCCACAAATCTTTTGTAATATCTGATGCTATTAACATATTCTGTGTCCATGATATGTGTCTTCTTCCATTGGGCCATGACCAGCTTGGCGTAGGAATTCGCACAAGGTGTTCTTATTGCAACCTCTTTTGTCTGTAAATAATATTTATCATTGTACATGAAAACATTATTCTCTAAAATCAATTCTAGCAGTAATAAACATCTCATCATAGTTATACTTGTAACATCCCTTGTACATAATAGTTGCCTTAAATATTCAAGACCTTCTTCATTAGGTATCATTGTAAATAAAGACTTGACATCTAGCGTTACAAGCCAGATGCCAGATAAATCATTAATATTACGTGCACATTCTGAGAGTGTTTTAAGGAATTCCTTGTATCTCTAATTATTGTGTTACTAGTAAATACAATATCCTTAAGTTGTTTCTCCACATTTATTGAGAGTGGTTCTGTTAACCACCCTCTACTTGAAATATTAGGCCTCATCTTAGGGTTGGTAGCATTCTTATGAATTTTAGGGAGACCTCTAAAAGTGGGAATGATTGGCAAATCTATTAGAAAATACTTATATAGATCAGGATCAATAACATCACACATTAATAGATCATATAAATTACTATGCATATTATTAATGATTTCGTTCATTTGTGTACCTTCAATCAACTTATAAGTTCCATCATTTAACATTGCTTTTATTTCATTATCATAATATTGTTTATCCAAAATAACAATGGTTCCACCTCTGTCAGCTGGTCTAATAACAATCTGATCATTTTTACTTAAATTATCAAGTGCTGCATACTCTTCTCTACTTAAATTGTAAAAATTCTGTTTGTTATTATGCTTCGCATTGTTCAGCATTTGTATAAAATCTTTCTCACATGCTTGTTCAAATGCTTCTAAATGTGGGTGTAAAACAGGTGTAAAGGCACTTGTTTTTTTTTAAAAATATTTTGTCCAGTTCCATGTTCATTTTTATATAACATTTTTAGAGCCACATTCCTAACAAACATCTTGACCTCTAAAATAAAGTCTACGGCATCAGTTCCTTTATCAGGTATAAACGACAACCCTTTATTTAAAAGGGATTTCTCAAAACTGTTCAATTCATAGTTAGATAAATTGATAATTAATTCTGACTCACTTGTCTCTGTGTTTTGTTCTGTGGCATTGCCATGTCTTCTGATATTTTCCGTTTCCTGTTGGTTTTCATTGGAGTCCATTTCCTCTGCTCTCGAATCGGCAGTGGAAACTGGTAAAAAAACAAATTCATTTCCAATTGACCTGCATTAACTGCTGTTTGTTTTCTTCTAACATCTCCTGTAGATAAAGAAATGGAACTGTTGGATGTGTATGTTTGTCTTCGCTCCTTATTAATCATGTCTTTCACTTCATTACTTTCTGTTACTTCTTTTGTTGTTTCTATACCATTCGCACAATGGCCAGTAGAGCTAGGTGATTGGTCAGTAAGTGAGACCAAAGTCTCGCTACTATTCGTTACTTTTGAAAGATCTTTGCCAGTTCTGTTCTCATCTCTCAATACGCCCGACGGCTGGAGATTGACGTTAGTCTGTTGCAGTTTCCTAGATTGATTTGTATGTGAGGATTTGCCCGAATGTGTCGATATTATTGGTTCTCTTGTTGTTCTGGGTTCTCTCTGCCAAGAAAACACTTTACCTACACTAAAATCCCTTAAGTCCCGTTCAAGTTTCTTCTTTTTATCAAGTAACAATCCATGTTCCAGCATAGATATCTGTGACAATATGTCTTCATGAAACACAATGAAATCTCTTTCATTCATAAGCGTTGTCAGCTCCGTTTGTGGGATTGTGATTTTATGACTAATTTCATTTTCATTGTGCATGTATTGTTCAATGAGAAGTTTTATATAGGAAAAACTAGTTTCAATATTGAGTTTTTGCCATTTGGCCAAGAGTTCAGGATTAACAGTCCCGTAGGTGGGCATTTTCAAAATTCTTTGGAAGCAGAGGCATTCTTCCATGTGTTTATGCTGCCATTGTATATTCTTTAGTTTAGTTGTCAATACGTGTTAATTGAAGTACATTTATTGTATGCATACTATTTTCTGCATTATCATTAGCATTAAGAAGTTCAGTCCTTTGAAATTGTAATAATGCATTGGTTTCTGCTTTCAGCAAATGTTTAAAGGCTTCAGTTACATTAAAATTCTCGTTACCTTTGTTTCCTTCTTGTGTCAAGTTAGAAACTTGTTCAGTTACATGAACATTATCTTCAGCCATGTCCCTTGCCACTGCCAAAACACAATATAATCAGTAAAATTCGAAAGCAGTTTGAGGGCAAAGGTACAAACAATGTAAGCACAAATGGAACAATTCTGAAAAAATATGTCAGGTACCACCACAGCTCTTCGATTTGTAGTCTTTTTTTCAACAGAGAGGTTAAAACAGTTAGCGCTTTCTGGTTACTTCCAAACCCTTCTTCAGACATATCCAATAACATTACTTCACAGTTTAAATAGCAAAAAAGGCGCCAAAAAATATTTTTACAATTCTTTAACCATATCATGTTTTACCATTAGATGGTAGTATCTGCTTATTTAATATTCCAGTAACTTAATTTCATTGTATATATACATGAATTAAAAAGCATGATGTAAGGGATATTGTATCCAATAAAATATAGTATAATATAAAAAATTATATGTTGATTTAATTTAATTTAAAAATTATATATATTTCAAAAACCAATTTCATATAATCAAAATATAAATATTGTTATTAGATATGTTCATTTTTTTTTTTTTTGCAGATGAGTGACAAGTAAGGCCTACATGTGTGTCAGTTTGCAGTGTCCCATACACTGAACACCACGTGTTACAGCCTAGTCCCAGCTAATAATGTGGACCACAGTAATACGTTATGCCATAGTGTAAATCTGTAACAGTTGCCATTGTACTACTGGTATATACACTGTTATTGCACTGTATATGGGTGATGTTTTACACATGTCCCTACTGTAGACCATGTCTCCCACCATTATGTTAATCCCTGTGGGCACATTCCGCAATGACAGGATGTTAGTTATCTTGCAGGTGTCTGACACACTCTTCCAGTACCCCATCATGGTCACCACTGTGGTGCCGTGCATTTAACAGCAACAATACGTGCACATGTACAGCATGCATTCTGGGTAGGTGTGTTAGATGTGTGCATGGAATATACCATAGCCATTACATGCCTGGTGTATTGGCAAACATCAACATAAACCATACTCCCCAGCTACAATCTGCTGCCTTGGGGGTATACCAGAGGGACCTACATCAGAGGTTGAGAGATGCAAAGTCATTGGCCACACCTGTACCTGTACAGTACATCAACAGTACATGTCCACAATACTACCATGTATGCACATCTGTTTATTACTACTATGCAGCAACAAACTAGATATATGACATGTCAGATATGCATGATCTGTCTGTACAGATGCGGATGCATGCACAATGGTCTATTGATGTGCCCTGTGGCCTTACCTGCATGGTCTTCAGCTGGTGTGTGTGTAGCACCCACCTCCCCAATGGTGTCTGGCAGTTGTTAGCTGTGCAGATGGGCAGGTGCCACAAGGCTGGTGAGGAGCTCTTCAACACATGTCGAGGGGATGGATGGCATGCCCCCCCCATTACGAGGTAATCCCCCCGGACTGCAGCAGCACGCCAATGGTTACTGCGAAGCAGGTCAGAATAATGATGCCGGACCTGCTCATAACTGTGGTTGTGCAGTCCGACATCATTGACCCTGTGGACTAGGCCTTTCCACAGGCTGGTCCGCCCCTGCTGCTCAGGTAGTACTGGATTAGATAGTTCAGCACTATTTCATTTTCAGCAGCTGAATAAACAGGGACCCGTCCATGTGACATCTTGCCTGAAAGACGTAAAGATGGAACCAGGTCTGAGCAACTCATACAGCAAGGTTACCATAGTTCCTAATACACATCTCTGTCACCCCCAACCATATCAGTGACAACAAACTGTACACACAACGCAACAGGTATGGCTACAGCTTGCATACCAGTGGGACAGGTATTGTATTGAACCACACTTTGTGCTATGTGTTTGTAGCCATGTTCCCTGTGTGGACATTATCACTGCTGGCCTGTTACAGACTATTCAGCTGCATGCCATTGTCAGGGCCACTATGCTTCCATATATGCCTGTGGTATGCTTGCTATGTGATTGCTGAACATCTGACATTCTGTGTTATTGGGGATATCTATGCACGCTGTTGGACATGTTCCGGGATTGTGTAGACTATTACTACCCACATATGTTCTATAACAGTGTTACAATATCATGTTTAGGGAATATTTGTCAGCAGAACCACCTCTCCAAACTCATCTGCCCATGTTACCAGGCCACATCACATGTGGGACCCACCCTGGGGCCTCCTCATGTACTGGCCCAGCACTACCTTCAGGTGGAACCACCTCAGGGGATGCCCCCCCCCAGGGACACACACAGACATGATCCTGTACCCAGAGGTCAGGTCCAGGGTCTGTTCCATAGCGGACTTTACAGACACATGTGGGATGTGCTACATCAGCTTGAGGCACCCAGTACACATTCACAGGGTCCACATGCTCTTCCTGCTCAGCCTCCAGGCCAGGCACCTTTGTGACGTGGACTGCTGTTGTGAGTAGTAGTGGGTGGGAGGCTTGTTTCCATTGTGTCCATATTGGGGCCCAAAGGGCTTCCACATCACAGACCACACATACCATCCAGGGTGTTTACCCACCACGTGTCATATACCACCTCTGTAGGCTGTCCTCTATATCTACCAACCTGGACCACCTCCACAACTATACTTGCCATACTTTCCCATATTCCCATTCCCTACTTCACAGACAAGGGCAATGTGTTCCCAACAAGGGGTTCACATGTGACATACCCGTCCATGTTGCACACACTGACAGCTGTATATATCTGTGTGTATTGCTATGTCTGCTGTTCCCTCGCACATAGCATACAGCACTGTGGTGGTAATATAGGGGACATGTATTTACATACACATATGTGTGTCTGTGTTTGTATATATGTAGACATGTGCATATAGATATATATCTATATATGTGTAGATATATATGATGTATGTATGTGTTTATATATATGTCTACATATGGGTGTCTGTATATCTGTGTACATACATGTGTATATATATATATATATATATATATATATATATATATATATATACATACTATATATATATACATACTATATATATATACATACTATATATATACATACCTGTACACATATACATACCTGTATATGGGGTACATTCAGACATCAGGTCCACAATCTCAAAACTCCTTCCTGCAGAGCTGCACTGTTCTGCCTTGCTACAACACAGACAGGTGCCACATATGAACACAGCCTACCATTAGGGGGGGTATATGTAGGGCCAGATTGCAGGTAACCCTTTTACACACCTATGATGTTTCAGCATGCTACAATACAGGTTAACCTGAGTGTCCTGCAAGTGGTGGGCTGTGGAACCCACGTGTCCATCATTATGGCATTACTTCCAGTACCAGTTATTGACGACAGTAATATACATCCCTTCCATTAAACACCACACACTATATTAGCATACATCTTTTCAGTCGGTGCTGCTCTACACAGTTAACGGTTATGGCCCACTACCCACAGGGACAGACTCTTATGTCCATAGCAGTTGTTCAGCTGAAGATCATTACAACAGCAACACCCGTTGGCACATGTATATCATTCAACATCATCTGCCCCAATATTATGGACCAGGAACTACAGTCAATTACATGCATATATTCTTCACATACCTGTTGTGGGGATGAGGTTTGTTGTGGATAGTTTCCTTGTAGGAGGTAGTTTTTTTTTCACTCTTGCTGCTTCCTTTGTTGCATTTTCTGGTGTTGTTGCAGTTGAGGAGCTGTTGTATGTTTACGGTTATTTGTCTCTTTCACTTTATTTCTCTGCATCTCTCTCTCTCTCTCTTTCCAGTAAATGGATTGAGCTGCCTGGAATAGATTGCAGCATGGCTTTTTTGGGTGATGCACATGATCAGGTGATGCCCTCTGCACCAGTCAGTGTCCTCCACTTGCTACCTACATGCAGCTAACTGTGGTGTACTTCCAATTACCTCTGTCATGGCAGCCAACTACTATAAATCCCTACATCATATGGGCGTGGTCCCTTTACCTTTACTGTATGCTGGACATCCTTCCTGTGTATGGGCAGCAGTGTTACAGACAGCAGGTAGCAATACCTCTTACAAGAGGACTTGCACGTTCAGGTCAGCTACTTATTTGTATGAGGTTCCAGAACTACAGAGTGTGAGTATTGATGTTGTATGCATTGTATAGCACCAGTGTTACAAGGTCTGTGTGTACATACTAGTTTAACACGGACTGCAGTCTGTCTGCATAGCTCTCAACTGTGTGCCTATCCACTTGATGGCCAGAGGTGTGCGTGTTATGTTTTGCCTGTCCACCACACAGGTCTTGTGTCAGATATATCACCGGCTGTGTGTGTGTTGAGTGTTATCAGTACATGGCTACATCCATTTGTGTATCTGACTTAATATTCCTGACTAAGGGTATGTTGCAGACTATCCTGTAACACCAGTGACTTGCTTAGTGTATGACAACACTATTTCACATATGGGCCTTTGTTCCAGCCTCTGTCCTTCACCTACATACCAGGCTTTGTACATATGACATGCTGTCAGGGGTTGTTATGTAGTGAGCTGTGAGTATGTCATGCTGCCATTCCTGCCATCATTCCAGTGCTTTTGTGGCCCCCACACATATTGTTTACATTATTTATATAAATATTGTCATCTTTGTTATAACTTCCACATGTATCTGTGAAATTTATTAAGTATGTGGGGGGCTACGCCCCCCCCACACCCCCAATATATTTATTCTAACTCCAGATTTGCGCTACAGTGGGGAAAGGGCATAATACTTTGAATGCCGTGTGTCAATGTTATGAGTTTTGACCAAATGAGTTGTCGGTGTTTTGAGCTTCAGGTGTTTTGGTCTCTCTGAAAATGTTGTTGATCATATGAACTGTCGATCATATGAAGTCGCCCCATATATATTGATATATATATATATATATATATATATATATATATATATATATATGCATATATGTGTCTTTGTATATGTATCTTAGAAATGTTGATTGCTTTCACATTGTACATTCCCTATGGTAAAGATAATTCTATATATTTAGACAACAAGAATAAGAATACAGTTTACTTAAGAAGGGGCAACTGTTATACAAGTAAACTGGTATACATTGCAAAGTGTAATTCTTGTATATCCTTCTACATTGGGAAGACAGAAAGGTTATTTAAAACTAGAATATATGAACATCTAAACGATATAAAGAACAAAAAGGAAACTAATGCTTTGTATAAGCATAGTACCCAATGTGTGGTTTACAGTGGCTTCAAATCTGCTATATTAGATCTATTGAATATTGATGTTAGGGGTGGAGATTGGCAAAATGTTTTAAACAAGAAAGAACTTTTATAGCAATTAAGACTAGCAGCAAACTTCCCCCCAGGGTTGAATGACTATTTGACTATATTACCTATTCTGAAAGAAAAGGCAGGACATGTGTAAATGTCCTTCATAGGTTTAAATGTGACTATGCAAATAAACAACACAAAAGTATTTGAATATCTGTTTCTGTATTGCAAATTTAGATTAATATAATACTTCCTTGTGGCAAACGGTTTAAAATAAGCATGATATTTTGTTTTTTAAGTTCATTCATATTTTTGCATTGTCTGAAAATGTTGTTAGTTTTTTTAAAATAAGTTTTAAATGTGTAAGGTGTAACAGCCAATCATTGTCAAGCTTATACTATTTAAACACTTTTTTATGTTCATTGGGTTATTCTGATGACTGCGGTGGTGGTGCTGCAGTAGCGTTGTCGCCTCACAGTAAGACGTTGTCCTGTTCGATTCTCAGCTAAAGCGTCTTCTGTGTGGAGACATGCGTGAATGGGCGTACCTTCGTTGAAGGTTGTACGTTAGGGCTGGCAACTCAGTATGTAAAAATCTACTGCCAGTCATTAGCAGACCGGAGTTCCGCTGTTGCGACCCCTAACCGGGAAAAGCCGAAAGATACAACAACATTGGGTTATTCTGATGAAGTCAACTGGCATTGACGAAAGCACTAAATTTTATTTGTGTTTTATATTTGGAATAAATTGCCTTGTGGACTCGTAACAGTAGTGCTTTTTTCTGGATTAATTTGTTTTACTTGAGCACTACTGAACCACTGTTTCGTTTATCTTGTTTGGCTTGTGGTGCTGGTTGTCATGGAGTCCCCAGAAACTCAAAACTTGTCACCCATTTTTGAATTTGGGCAAAATGATGAATTACTTCTTATTAAAAAAGATGTAGCAGAACTCAAAGGGGAGCTTACTCGGTTAATAGAACTGCTCTCCCAGTCTCGTTCCAGTATATCTAATTCTTTTTCAACCTCAAACGCTTGTAAGGTGGACAGAGAGTATTCTAACAAGGTGACTACCAATTGCAGCCCTATTCTTTCACCATTCCACCTTAAAAAATGTGGTGATGTCATTACCACGGCCCAGGTACACCATGGTGAATTCCAACAGCGTCCTTTTGGCGAAGGGAAACAAGTTATTAAAGCTGGAAATCGTTCAGCTTCTCTTTTGCCCACAAACACTGGGAAATCTAACTGTGTAGTGCATTTTGGAAGTGAGATTGAAAATATCACGGACAATAGTCCAAACGCAATACGATGAATTGAGCGCCAAAACGACATTTTAAATCAAGGTATGACTCTTTCCAATACAGATTCTGTGCATTATACTGTTCGTTTTGAGGGAAATTGCTATTCTAACAATAGCTCTCATGGAGTAGATGCCAATTCAGTATGTATCTGTAAAAATCCTGTTTCTGCTAAAGTAAATGTTTGTGTGAACAAACCAAAGGAACATTATGGTGCTTTAGTACAAAAACATTTTTCTTTTTCTAAAAGTACTAATACTGTAAAAGCTTCTTGCAATGGAAAAGAAAATAGTTATAATAGTTATAAATCTTTGAAAGAAATGATTTATATCCTTGAGAAAAGACTTTTTAAATATAAAATGTGTCAAATTGAAATATGTTATTTAAATGAATGTATTAAAAATAAAGTAGTGCCACAAGGTTTAAGAGTATTTAAATTTTCTTTTGGAATTTATTACAATACAGAAATTGTTAATGTATTCACTACTATGTTTGATAGGTGGGGACTTGAAATTCTTACTAAGAGTGTGTTTTACTATGAACAAATGGAAGAAAGGTTGCACAAGGAAGTTGATCACCTTAATGAAATTATTTTTAATGACTTGCTATTTTCACAGTATGAAGGGTTTTATAACAAGGTGATAAGTAGGGTGGATAAGAAATGTGATAACATATTTAACAAGAAAGTAAAAAAATTGGATAGAGATTATAAGCAGTATAAATACTGTAAGGTGTATCCTATTGACAAACTTATTTTTTTAGTGATAATGACAAAGTTGACTGTTTTTTCACTACATCAAATGGGGACGTTGATTTAGACCATGTGGACCTAGAATTAACAGAAGAAGAAGAAAATTTTGTTGAGGGAGAAGGTAGCAACCGGTTGGACTATCAGGATTTTCCCCTTCCAAGACGCTCAGAAAGAATAGTGAATCGCAAACAAGCAAATTACCAAACCTACAGCAAGGTAGCACAACAATACAGGGGTCCCCCCAGATGGTAGAAAATCTTGCTCCCGTAACACAAGTTAGTAATGTTCAGCACACATTAAATGGTTTTCACATTTACAACTACACAGATAGGGTTATTTCACAAGAATATTTTCCCTGTTTTCGAATGGATTTAAATTTGTACCTACGAAAATCCCGGATATAGCTGGTGCGTTGGTTAATGTGCAATGATATTTGAGAAAATTAAATTTAAAATTAATGTATTCCAACAAAGAAGAGTGTGACACAACTAATTTTTCTACACCAACATTGATAAAAAGTAATGTGTATAACCCTCCCTTAAACCCCCTCATTAGTATATTTGAGAAAGTTATTAAGGAAGATATCTATAAAATATGAGGTAATCAAAGAAGAATATTCTCCAATCTTAGTGTAGATGAGAGGAGTTTGGTAAATAACTTAAGGGAGGATAGAAGCATAAGTGTCATGACACCCGATAAGGGTGGTGGAATTGTATTATATAATTGTGATGACTATACAAATATTATGCAAACCATTTTGTTTAATGCTGAAAAATATTCCACATGTTCTAGGAATGAAATACACATTTCCTATCAGAGAATAAACAGTTTTTTATATGAGTATGTGATGGACCAGAGGATTTCTAAGGCAGACTATAATTTTCTTTTGAATTTACATCTTAAAATTCCTGTCACCTTTGGTATACCGAAAGTGCACAAAAATATAGAAAATCCGCCTTTTAGGCCCATTGTTGCAGCGGCTGGTTCAAAAACATATAACTTAGCTGTGTATGTGGATAGAAAAATCAAACGTGGTTGAGCAATTCCCACACTTGGTCAAAGATTCCTGGGACTTTCTAGGACAATTAAAACGTGACCTTTGGTGTGCTGATTCTTACCTTTTGACTGTTGATGTAGAAGATTTGTTTTCCTGTATTCCCAAGCAAGAAGGGTTAAACTTTTTCGAAGATATTTTTCGAAGAGTTTACACCCTGATGAAATTGGTTTAATATGTGAACTCATGGGAATAATTTTGGAAAACAACTACATATACTTTGAAGGAGAATACTTCCAGCAAGTCAAGGGTGTAGCAATGGGAGCAGCTTGTGCTCCAACTTATGCTAACTTGGTCTTCGAGTGTTTTCAAAAGTGAATTATTTTCCAAGGTTGTATTTTACTGTAGGTTTTTGGATGATATTTTTATTTTGTGGAAGGGAACTTCTGAATCCATTCCACTATTCATTCAATACCTGAATCAAACTACCAATTTCTTAAAATTTACATTTAACTTTCATAAGCAAGAGATTTATTATTTAGACACCAAAATAATTAAGGACCATGAAAAGTTTATATCCAAGGTTTATCATAAAAAAAACTTGTTGCAGTAGTTATTTACATTTTGATAGTCATCAGCCAGTGTCACAAAAGAAAAGCATCATTAAGGGACAAGCCATCAGGGTTGCTAGAATGACATCTTTAAAACAGGATGTCATTCAAGAATTTATTTGTTTGAAAAATATGTTTCTTGAGAGGGGCTACCCTGGTGGCTTTATTGATGTAATTCTTTCTGGTGCATTAAGTGAATGGGGTACAAAATATATCCCCCTTTTAGATAAAGGTTTGAACAGGATGAATAACACAGTTGACATCACTGAGACTGTGAGCAAAGTTGATTTCCAACAAGCATGCATTGTTCAGTATAGCCCCCCTATACCATCAAGTGAGGGAAACACTTTACAAAAACTGGAGCATTTTTAAAACTAATACTGAAATTTTTCAAGTTTTAGGTGAGAAGCCTATATTTACAACTAAGATTGGCCCTAATTTAAAAGTAATATTGGAAAATAAAAATTAAAACAAAAACCAAGGTGAACCCCTGTGGTAGGTGTACCTATTGTTCTTACATATTGCAAGACAATTCTGTATCTTTAAACAACAAGAATAGGAATACAGTTTACTTAAGAAGGGGCAACTGTTATACAAGTAAACTGGTATACTTTGCAAAGTGTAATTTTTGTATATCCTTCTACATTGGGAAGACAGAAAGGTTATTTAAAACTAGAATATATGAACATCTAAATGATATAAAGAACAAAAAGGAAACTAATGCTTTGTATAAGCATAGTACCCAATGTGTGGATTACAGTGGCTTTAAATTTGCCATAATAGATCTAGTAAATATTGATGTGAGGGGTGGAGATTGGCAAAATGTTTTAAACAACAAAGAACTTTTATGGCAATTAAGACTAGCAGCAAACTTCCCCCCAGGGTTGAATGATGATTTTGACTATATTACCTATTCTGAAAGAAAAGGCAGGACATGTTTAAATGTCCTTCATAGGTTTAAATGTGACTATGCAAATAAACAACACAAAAGTATTTGAATATCTGTTTCTGTATTGCAAATTTAGATTAATATAATACTTCCTTGTGGCAAACGGTTTAAAATAAGCATGAGATTTTGCTTTTTAAGTTCATTCATATTTTTGCATTGTCTGAAAATTTTGTTAATGTATTTTTAAAATAAGTTTAAAATTTTTAAGGTGTAACAGCCAATCATTGTCAAGCTTATACTATTTAAACACTTTTTTCATGTTCATTGGGTTATTCTGATGAAGGCAACTGGCATTGACGAAAGCACTAAATTTTATTTGTGTTTTATATTTGGAATAAATTGTCTTGTGGACTCACAACAGTAGTGCTTTTTTCTGGATTCATTTGTTTTACTTGAGGACTACTGCACCACTATTTCGGTTACATTCCCTGTGATAGCCAGACTGTACTCCATGATGTGTTACTGATACCAACCTGACATCATACAGGTGGGATGGAGTACTGCTAACATCTTGTGCCCATGTTGTGTCAGGTCCTTGGTATGGGATTCGCAACAGTTGGTATTGTATTGCAGGGCAAACGTGTTTTGCTGTGGGGGGGATATCTATACACACAAGACTTAGGTTGCTTGGGCCCCCTCACCCCCATTAACAGTGCATGTGGTCATATATGTTTTTATGTTCTCTTTTATACCTATAGACATATGTCTGCATATACATATATAGATATATGTTTATGCTTATATATATATATATATATATATATATATATATATATAAAACTGTATATATATATATATATATATATATATATATATATATATGTAAAACTGTATATATATATATATATATATATATATATGTGTGTGTGTGTGTGTGTGTGTAGACATATATATCTATAGATGTATGCATATATATATATATATATATATATATATATATATATATATATAAATATATGCATATATATAGCTATATACATAGATATATATCTGTTTAGATATGAATATATATACACACACACACACACACACACACACACATCTACATGTTTAAATACATTTCTTGTACTGTTGAAGGACTGTGCTGGATGATATGTTTGTGCAAACATCAGGGTTATGTTTATCTGACATGGCTTAGTGGTAAATCACTTTGGCTATGGTGTGCAGGGTCCTGGGTTCGAGTCTTGCGGAGGCTGTTTATTTCATTGCTGGGCAAAGCAAGGGTCGTTGGGTACAGAGTGATTAAGGTGCTTTTAAGCAGTTCTAAGTGGGTTTGCGCGATTCCAGTTACAGTTTCTTATACTCAGCTTCTAAATTGCTTAACCTATGTAGGGCATTGCTTATTCCTGCGCAAACAGGCTTAAACCTGCTTACTGCTGCTTAAAAGTGCTTACTCCCAGTTTTCCCCATGCTAATTTCTTTAAAAGAAAAGAAAAAAGGGTTGATAGGAAAGTGGTGAAAAAGGGGCACAAAGAGGGAAAGATAGCAGGGAAAATAGCTAGGGATTTGCAGGAAGGGTTTAGGGAAGGTCCATAGCTGCCCATTTCTTCTACAGCAACAGCTGTGCATAAACACTGAATTGGGAGGTAGATTTGGACACACAAACCCCTGAGAGAGGGGTGAGGACAACAATAATATGTTGTGATGCCAATTAGACCAGATTACATGTGTCCTGTGGACATGTGTATGAAATGGACAGCTATGTATGGGACAAGATTTTTTGGGGGGAACAGATTGCCCTTTTTTTTCAGGTGAGAGTGGGATGTTGGGGAGGGATAGTAGGTATATTTGGGGTGGTAGGTTAGGTAGGTTAACAGACAAGACAAACAAGACACAGGGGCGGTAGATGACACATGCTGGGGGTAAACACCTTGATAGGGAGGGGTGTTGAGAAATCAGAAGTCCATGAGCCCCCTTGTGGTAACAGTGGGACTGAGGTCCCCACCCATGGGCAGTCACCACTGCACCATCACAGCCCCAAATGTGGCTGTGCTGGGGGCTGAGTCGGAGAGCCAGGCTGACCCTCTAGTCATGACAAGCAGCCCTCGAGCTGGTGTAGCAGATCTCCAAACTCCCGATTGAGCTCGCTACGCACCACTACCTGGACCTGGCAACGGGTGACAGGTTCCTGCCACGCCCACTCCCGGGGGGGTGAGCTCCATCCCCTGAGGCAGTTCCACCCGAAGATGTTGCAGGCCCAACAGACAAGGAGGTCCCAGGTTGTGCCTCAGATGTGCTGTTGCCTGGTGCCACAGCCAGCTGAGGTGGGACAGGTGGGTACGCTGGGACCTGCATTCCCACACGTGTTATGGTGTTTATGTTTTATCAGCATATGTGGGTTAGTAATAGTCAACACATTCCAGGATTAGGTATAACAGCATGCATAGATATTCCCATTAACCCAGACACCAAATATGGAACAGTTGCATAGCAAACAGAATACATGCATATATATGACCACACTGGTAATTACAACAGTATGCAGGTACATTGATGGCACCATGCAACCAATGTTGGAGTATTTCAACATAACACATGCATAGACACAGATTTAAATAATTATCAAACAATAGGACATATGTCCCAACATTACAGTTAAGTCATCACGTACCAATTGAGTTAGGTATTTAGTTTATTTTTGCAGATATGGTGGGGGGAGAGAAAGATGTCACTTAACAACTAGTATATCCCTGTACTTTGCATTACTTTCCTAGTTAGTGCTGTTATCTGTACCTTACAAGTATTAGTACACTACCCTGTTGCCTTAGCTTGGACAATGTTATGGCTGTTGACAACTATATACATGAACTGGTTTTACCTACAGTATAAATCTCTTACCTGGTATACCTATGAAGGAATTGTTTGTTAACACTAACTGTTTCTACACATATTCCCAGATTCCTGTTTGATATTATGCACATACCTGTCCATCTCTTTTTGCACAGACTCTGGCCATGTCTTGGCCACATGCAGGTGAACCGGGACATATTTAGACTATTGCCATCTTCAACCTTTAGTAACTTACAACACTCTTATACAGGATTTTCTAGACAGTTATATTATGTAGCACAGTGTGGGTGACAGTGATGAGTGATACCTTATTATTCAGAGCAACTGCAACACTCACAATGCCGTACAATACCAGAGTACGCAGTAACAGTACAGGCTATCAATCTTTTATTTCTAGGCACAGTGTTCATATCTGATGGACATGTGGGAGCAATGTTTGTTAGCACTACCTGAATGTTGCCACACAAATTACCAGAATCCACATTAGTATTATGCACATACATGTCACTCTGTTACTGTACACACTTTGGTCACAGCTTGACAACATGGGGGTGTAGATGGGACATACTTGGCTTTACTCTCATAATATTTTGGGGAGTTGCTAGTGTGACAGGTTTGTTCTTATAGATGTGTGACAATCAGTTGTATTTCCTGTTTGCTGCCTAAACTTCTGGGATCATCCCACTGATTTCCCAGGGGGACAGGCAGCAGATATGGGCCGATATTCTGGATATATCTGTACAGTTAGGGGGTATGATTCTGTATGCAGTCTACTTCCACTCCCAGGATTCGGACCATGGCTGTGTCTGCTAAAACTAAAACACTGTCCATCACAGTTGTGCGCGCTATAGAAAAATTGCTGTATATGTCTTATCTGATTTCTGTCTATAATTCTCATGTGGTTTTTACATTCTGACTTTGTATTACAACACTCTTATATTGGATTTCTGAGACAGTTATATTATGTAGCACAGTGTGGGTGACAGTGATGAGTAATACCTTATTATTCAAAGCAACTGCAACAGTAACAATGACATACAATACCAAAGTAAACAGTACCAGTACAGGGTATCAATATCAATCTTTTATTTCTAGGCACAGTGTTTGTATATGACGTACCTCTGGGAGCAATGTTTGTTAGCACTACCTGAATGTTGCCACACAAATTACCAGATTCCACATTAGTATTATGCACATACATTTCTCTTTGTTACTGTGCACACTCTGGTCACAGCTTGATAACATGGGGGTGTAGATGGAACATACTTGGCTTATTACTCTCATAACAGTTTAGGGAGTTGCTAGAGTGACAGGTTTGTTCTTATAGATGTGTGGCAATCAGTTGTATTTCTTGTTTGCTGCCTATACTTCTGGGATCATCCCACTGATTTCCCAGAGGGACAGAGTGACAGTCAGCAGATATGGGCCAAGTTAATGGACATTCTCGACATATCTGTACAGTTGTGAGGTATGATTCTGTATGCAGACTATTACCACTCCCAGGATTCGAACCATGGCTGGGTGTGCTAAAAATAAAACAGTTCACATCGCAGTTGCATGTGTTATTTCGATTTTGTTGTCTGTCTTTTCACTATTTTCTGTTTTTGTCTCTCTCGGTTGACTATATGACCTCTTGGGATTACACCAGTCATATACAGACATTCCTACACATTTTATTTATGTTGCACAGTGTGGGTAACAGTGCTTAATACAACAGTACTATTAAGTGATTGCAAATCTACATTACCATATGATACCAGAGTAAACGCATGCAGTCCAGCAGTTAGACCTTTCTTGTCAGGCTATTATGTTTTTATTTACATACAACCTGTGTGAGACTCTTCCTGCCCTATTCTTTGGTGTATGCAGTACTTGCCTTATTCAATACAGGTTTTATACAGGCAATTAACTTAACTTACTAATACTTTTAGATTTATTTCCTATGACAGTACATGCAAGAGTATTACTAACCTGCCTAGCATCACAACCGCTTCAGTCGACATCCATGGGCCTCTTGGTTCACAGCCTGCTCACTTGCCACTGTGAAGGACATAAGAGGAATATATATAGCCATGCCTATCCATAATATACATGAGCTGGCAATTATTAAACAGGTAGTGGAGTGATACCTACAGCTGGGACCTCCCCAGTCATCCTAGCCTCTTGGATCCACTGATCCAAGAGATCCTCTTTTCGCTGCTTCAGGTTGGCATAGTGATGCCTGACCTGCTCACCAGTTCGGAGTATGCCAATGGCACTGGTGAGGTCATGGGTGAGATAATCCCAGGTTTCCACTTTATATTGGGAACCCTGGTACTGGCCCTGCAGCAGTCTCTGCTTATGGTCTTTCACAAGGAGTCCTGCCATGACTCTGGACTTCTGGATGCCCCAGCATTGCACCCGAAAGTGCACACCCTCTCCCATTTCAGACATAGTGCCTGCAAGGGGAAGCTACAACCAGTTATGAGATGTATTCCTGCTTGTTGGGTTTAAATAGGGCCAGTTTCCCACACTTTGCCATGATTGGACGGTTTTGAAAAGGCTTAGCTATGGGCAAACCTGCTTACCTAAGGTTGGCATTGTTTAAAGGGGTATACCAATGGGAAAATTGAGTTAGCTGGCCTACACATTGCTTGCACCTACTAAGCTGTGTTGTGCAATGCTTAGCATTGCTTACTATTTAATTTGCATTATATTTGCTTTTTGGCATTGACTTATTATTCATTACATGTTATATATGTGTCTGGTATTCATGAATCATGTGTACATATACTGTATGGGGTCCTTGTGATTATTAGGGGACTTCAACACTTTATTACAATGACACCTCACATCTGGACTTACTGTAGTACTCCAGTTCACATATTTATGTTATGTAATAGGTTATACAACATAAGACTGTATATAGATTCCTTTCACATGTTCAGTTTGATTTTCCTATAGTGAGGATTTGTTTGGTGATACACCAGTCTTATGTGCTGCTGTGATGGCTTAGTGGTTAACTACTGTGACTATCGTGCACAGGGTCCTGGGTTCAAGACCTGCAAAGCCTGTTTATTTTGTTTCTGGCCAGAACAGTGGCTGTTGCATACAGAATGGTAAAGGTACTTTTAAACAATTGTAAGTGGGTTTGCGCAAGGGTTAGTAGTGCTAACCTCTGGTTAAATATGCTTACAGAGAGTTAGCTTCAATAAGGCTTAACCTGTGTGTGCATTGCTTACCCCCACGCAAACAGGCTTAAACCCACTTACTACTGCTTAAGTATGCATACTTCCACTTACTACTGTTTAGTAGTGCTTACACTTGCTTACTTCCGCTTACCACTGCACTACTTTAGACAGTAACGTCTAATGGTTCTTGGGAAGGTGGGGGATTTGGAAGCTGTATGGAGTTATCATTCATTACACATTTTACCTTCCACTTGTATCCCTAATTCCTGTGTACATATACTGTATGGGGAACATGTGATTATCTGTGGACTTTGTAACATTATGACACTGACACCTCACATCTGCATTTAATACAGAACTCCAGTTCACAAATATATGTTATTAAGTAGGTTATGCAACTAAAAATATTGGTCATAAAGTGATTTGACATGGAAAATAGAATGTACTGCAGTGGGACTTGAACCGGGAATGACTGCTCGTAAGGCAAATGCTCTGCCCCCTACACTAATTGCTGTACTGCTGCATTTGCATATATCTTGCTTTTTATCCTCTTCTCCCATTTAAGCTGCATTAACCATAGCTAAGCGATGGGCAAAGCCGTGCACCTACCGTTAAGTTTAATCTGTTTTATAAAAAAAATATATATATATATCTTTATATTTGTTGTTTTAACTATTGCTCTTGTACACATGAAGGGATGTTGCTGGGGGTATGCCTATACCTGTGAGCAGTCTCACTCATTCTTTTATGTTCATTGCAGGGGCATGTATATTCTGAGAGCTCTGCTCTCAAACACGCCCCCTGCACTCTTACATGCTCCATGTAAGATTAGGAGATCAGGCAGTGCGCCTTCATTAATCTGCATGGTATGCTGCCATCCTGCTCCTAAATGGCCACTTTCATGCAGGACTAAGGTAGTCCTGCACGGAAGGATAGTGAATCCAGGGGATTATCTTTAGACTAGATAAGAAAATAAAAGAGAATTCAGTGGAAGTTGAAAATATGTTTCTTTTTACAACATTATGAATAGTTTATAGGTACGGATATTGTTGTCTTTATTTGTAGCCATGGCAGTTCAGGGGTGTTATATTTTACAAAGGTAAATTTTATTTTCAGGTCTGGAATTATATGCAGTAACAATAGTTTTTGTATTTTTCCTTCTACTGGTTTCACCAGGAGAACTGCTGGAAAAAAAAGTGAAATGCACTTGTACTAAGATATACTATGAGTCTAATTAAATGTTCCATGCTACTGAATATTTCAGTAGGAGCTGAAGCAAATTTTTTTTTTATTTCAGTATAGAGCTAATTGTAATTAGCTAACTTAAGCATGCTACTTTTCTTTGTGGTGTAATAAAGTCATATAATTTAAATAATTAGCACAGAAACATGTTGATGTTTGTTGATGTTAACATGTTAACGTTAGCAATATTGGAATTTCATTGGTTTGACGACTGCCACTATACTTAGGATTTCCATGCTCCAATGTTATGCTTGGAGTATGTGCAGTGTAGTGCACTGTTGATGTACTGATTTTCAATGTTGATATGTTGACATTAGCAAAGTAGACATTTTTCCAAGTACTCCCATATCTATTTATAAAATTGACACCACCAGTACAACCTCATTGAATATGTTATTTAAGTAATGCATGTATTTATTTACTTGTTTATAATGTATTTGTTAACCAGTTAACCCCACTAGACACAAGTGTCACTTTTCAAGCGTGACCTGGGAGTTGTATATGGATAACTGACTTGCTCAGCGTCATGCAGTAGGTAAATGGAGTTTGATGTCCTCAAGCCATTATTTGCATAAATCAGCTCATTCAAAGAATGATTCCATTCACCTTATGACAAAAAAGTACAAACAGAGGTGGAAAAGTTCCAGAAAATTGACATAATAACAGGAGTGTCATGCACAATGCCATGGGTCTCACTCATAGTAAAACAACCTGTGTCTGTGAGTTATGGTGAAGTCAGGATCTATTTGGATGTGAGGGTTGGCAGCTGGGTAATAGATATGGAAAGACAATGAAGAGCTGCAATGGATGACATCATAACCGAGGGTCATGCTGCAAAAGTGTTCTGCAAGGTAGACTTCAGGTCTGGTTATCACCATTTTGAACTAATCCAAAGAATAGAAGTATTACAGTTATTTAGACACACATAGTCTTGATGAAATATAAATCACTGATATTCATAAATGACTGTTGCTGAACTCTGTAACTGCATGATGCAAGTAATGCATGGGATCAAAATGGTGAGACCATTACAGGTAGAACTCTGTCAGTGATGTTAAGCTGCAAGGGAATAATCTTAAACTGAGTATGTAAATAGGAGAGCGTGACTAGAATAACCTTGAATTCTATCAATGTATGTTTACTAAAAACAACATAAGATCAGACTCAAAGAAGCTGAGAGCAGCAGATGATATGCCCCCCCCCCAAACTGTACAAAAGAGGACAGAAGGTTTTGTATTGACAAGAGTTCCAGATTTACAGCAGATGTTAACACAGTGACAGGGCCATTAAGGAAGATAATGAGAAATATATCACACTTATTTGGCTAAAAAAAAGCAGAAAACTGTAGAAATGCTAAACAAAATGTTATTTCCTAATATGGATGAATATAGAAATAAATGCTGAAAGATTGTTTGTGCTGTGGGGTAAATACACAAAGCAATAAAATAGTAACTTTCATGGACAGTTACTCAATAAAGAAACAGTTACTAATTGCCATTATGGATTTTCAAGGTTCCCTGCTGTAGAACCAGTATTTTCTAGATCCTAACATGAGCTGATTCCATGTCTTGACAAAATGTTTGCAACTTTACATGTATCTGAAACTTTAAGGATTGTCATTGTGCCACCCTTTTGCTTTCATCACTTAAAAAAAGCTTTATGAGGGCTAAGGTGTTGCCTCTACAAATATGACTGGTAGTTGGCTACTAGGTAGTAGATTACTGGAATGTTTCATACAGATTATCCTCAAAACAGGAATGGTTGAAAAGTTTCAGTCTATTGTACATTGTAAGAAGTGGCTATATAGTATGTTGCAAACATACAGAACTGCTTTACTTCCTAATGTTGGCACTAAGATGGTAGCATGCAGTTTAAACACACCTTTAGTAACAATTTTTGGAAGAAGATGTTCTCTATGACCAGGCCCAGTGGTGCTGTTGTTTTGGTGAAAGTGTTATGTAAATGCTGATTTTGTTGATAAGAGATTTAAAGAGTGTGCAGTTTCTTTTTGATGAGTAAGCTATTAATGAAGGTTGCAGACTAGTTGGGAATCAGATGACTTTCCTTACTGCTATTCTGGAAGCCTGGAAGTAGAGATTTTGTTGGCCCAGAATAGTGGTGAGTTAATTTTCTTTCTTGTGTTGTATTAGTAGATGAAGGAGTTTAGTGATAGATCAAATCAAAGTCCCATATACTTAGATTTCTTAACATTTTCTATAGCAGATTTAAGATTAATACCAGCGGTAGCATTGTCGCCTCACAGCAAGAGGTTCTACTGTTCGATTCTCGGCTGGTACGCCTTCTGTGTGGAGTCTGCATGTTCTCCCCACTGTCAAGTGGCATTCGAAAGACATGCATGAATGGGCATGCCTTCGTTGAAGGTTGGGTGTCGGGCTGGCACCTCGGCACCATAAACATCGACTGCCAATCATTAGCGGACCAGATTTCTACTGTGCTGACCCCTAACCGAGAAAGGCCGAAAGAAAAACAACAACCAGGAGTTTTGTTCCTTTTACATTTGGTACCAAAAAAACTTCTTGATGTAGATGGAGGAAACGAGTGGGACAAGGACAGGCCCTAGTGTTACAACTTGTTTTAGTTTAGTTAAGGGGGAGTACGATGACAGGACAGTGAAGTACCAGTTTTACATATAACGTTTGATGCATAGCAGGCATCAGGGCTGATGCCAGTATCAAGCATATGGTGTAGGAGTATGTTGTGGTCTATATGTCAAATGCCTTGGTAAGGTCAATATTGATGATGAACTCGGTTAAATGTATAGTTAGTGGAAACAAAAGTGATTTGCCTGACTTTATCAGGCAGTTGGTGTAATTCAGAAAACAGATAGCTGTGCCTATACACAAGGTAATTTAAATAACAGTAACTTAGAGAAATTACAGGAGTTAACAGAAAGCAGCCTGAAACTCAGCACAAGCTATCTGCACTTAGGATCTTGTATGGACAAAATCAGGAATTCACAAACCATTGAAAACAATGCTGCACCACAGATCAGGATTTGCTGTGGCTCAGCCTTACATTTCATGATTGGTGGTGCACCTCATTTGTAACATGGAGAAAACAGTGAGAATATAACTGTATCTTCCTTCTCAGCTACAGTGATTTGTAGTACAAATATTTTGCTAATTTCTTTATATCTTATGCAAACACCTTATCTAGCGACATGCTTATCTCTTTGGCTGGCTGTACTGTAGCTTGATGTCACTATGTTTTTAGGATGCTAATGGCCATGACTCACTTAGTGAGAGGTGACACCATTTAACTCCTTACTGGTTATTGCAGCACACAGAATGTCTTCATGAATTTTTAATGAAGACTGTCAGTTATGTCTAATGAGAGCTCACAGAGACCTGTGTTTGAAGTCTGGGGTATAGTATTAACCTTCACTTACTGTCTACTTGTTTGTTTTTTAAGTTCTTCCTGTATCTGCATGTGGTTTCTCCAGATAATCTGGCTTCTTCTCACCTCACAAAGTCATAATGGCTGATTGGATTATCTAAATTGCCTCTTTTGCTGTACACCCTTGGTGACTGTCCTGGGTCATGAGTTGAAGAGATCCATTTACCAGGTTTCTTAAGTAGTTAACAGTGGATAAACAAATGCCCAGCTACATGATATAGAAGGATAAAGCCCTTACTACTTCCAGCTGAACCTGGGTTCTATTACTGACACTAGCAGTAAACAAGCTGCCAGGGAAAGAGAAGAAAGATGAAGTGAAGCATGTCTGGTTGTCATGGGTGGGGGGTTAAGGGACACATGCCTCAGGTGTAGGCTGCATGTAGAAATCCATGGTGAAAGTTGGGGGAATATCCAGGGTGTTTTTCCTTTAAAGGGAGCAGAGCTGTTGAGGGTCATCTATTGCAAAATCAATACTCATGAGAAATCCCAGTCCCTTAGGACATAACAGGCTTGTGCATGGAATGTGGTAGGGTCATAAGTATAAAAATAAAATCCGCAAGAAAAGGCAGTGGCATTCCTCCCCTGACTTACCTGTACCACTTATGAGGGATGAACAGTCTATAGGGGTGTTGCCTCAGAGGAAAGACACAAACTGGCTGGGAAGGAGAGAAAGAGCCTTGACAGTCAATGGCGAACTGGATGACAGATAAGTAAAACTGCAGCCTGTAGTTCATTTTCAGAGCTGCAGTTCAACACTTAAGCAATAACCCACGGCTGGGTGTGGGTGTGGGTAATGCTGGATTTACCCACGGGTTCGACCTCGTGACCAAACCACGCCAACCGTGGGTAAATCCAGCATTACCCACACCCAGCCATGGGTTATTGCTATTATACAATGGTCTTAGTTTTGTGTTGTGTTATGATTGTGTTGTTGTTATTTAGGTTTTTGTGTGCTTTAGTTTGTATTCTTCCACTTTTTTGTGAGGTAAAATAATCCACACGTTCATGTTTACTGTTTATTTTGTCTTTTAATTTAAATACAAGTTATTAATTTTTTCAAGAGGTCTTAGCAAGTAATTATATAAATAAATGCTTTTAAGGTTTTTGGTATGTTTTTAGAACTGACAGGGAGAACGTACTGCAACTTGTTTTTCATTTTGTGCAGTTATTTACATTCTTTTCCTTACTGACTGTGTATGAAGCTACAGTGAGTATTTAAACTGTATTTTTGAAAGTGTTAGTTTTTATGAGAATCCAGAGTTAGGGACATATACAGGTTGACAGTCCATGGTGATATGTTTTCCAGTAATGCTTTTAAGTTAGTTTTGCATAGCAATAAAAGTTATGAAGCCGAGTAGTTACTGTGTTTGCTGTATGACGTGAATGTGAATGTCTATTGTGGTTGCTGGTACAGTGTTTTAAGCAGAGCAGTTACAGTGTGCTTCTTGTATGCATGCGAGGTATTTTATAAACTTGTTTTCCTTTTATTATGTTAGTTTTTATTTTTAATGATGAAATACAGTTTGCAGTTGGACCGGCGTTTGATTTTGTATTGTGTCTGCTGGTAAGGTGTTTTTCACTGTGTTGTCTTCATTAGAAGTCCACACAACATGATATGTTAGCGTCCGGACTTCTTCTTTTGGTTATGTTCAATTTACAATGCGCACGCTGGTTGGATTAGCAAATCAGCGTGCACGTTTCTCGGCTTTGCCGAGTTTCCATTGTATAATAGACTTTATTACGCTGCAGCTCAAAGGTTCTGAACCCTTTAGAATCTTTGTCATAGATAAGTGAAGTGATATGTTGTATGAACATGTGATGCAGTAGGATACGAGTTTCTTACTACCTTATGGGATCCCACACCAATCCATGTGATTTGTAGCAGCAATACAAACTAATCTGTGTTTGTAGAAACAATGAGCTCATCAGCATGTACAGTAATGTAAACTGTGTGTGACATCAGAAGATACAGTAATTAGAAGACTAACAACATAGTGGTGTGTGCATAAGGGTCGCTCTGGTTTTCATCAGTGAACTCAAGATTAGAATTCTAGCTGGTGTACCTGTAGACCATATCTCTCAACTGTCCAAAATTTTGCACAATGTCCTGATTTTTTGCCATATATTTTGGTCTGTTCCTCACAAAGTGTGTGGTTCTCAGACATTTGAGTTTCAGAGTTGACATTCTTCAGAACATGCATGCTAATACAAAATATGTTATTCTAGCTACTTGTTCTTGGTTTGTAAGAACAGTTTCTAAAATCTGTCCCTCTTTTTCTGTCTTCACCTCACCATTATTTATGGCGTTATCCCTGGTTCTTGTGCAGAGCAGTTGAAAGGAATGCTGCAGGCCTTCCTGTAATACATATTGAAACTCTTTTTTCCCCGCTCTCGTTCCATTCTTTTACACATGCACTTACTCATCTAAGCCTCTCAAGGTCACACTGTTTTAAGTTAACTATAAATATGTCATCCTGTTATACTAAAGCCAGAACTGTTAGCAATAGTCAGGCAGCTTTACCACTTTGCCGTATGTTTACATCTTAAGTGCTTCAGTCATAATTCTTCTCTTTTTCAGATTTCAAGCACTACCGATGCTTTTGCTGTTAACAGTATCCTGCTGCGTTCCTTAACATATAATGAATGAGACAAGATGTGCTCAAAAGCTACAGCTTCTAAGGATGTAGGTAAATGGAACTACTTCTTAATGCTTTTCTACCAGAAAAAAATCTTTGTTACATTTGCACAAATTGCTATAGATAATGCCAAGTCCCTCCATCAGAGCTGTTGGAAAGAGACATGAAATATTGGCAGGTTGCATAGGACCTCTGAAAATGATTGTAAAATGACATGTAAAAAAATTGTTTTTAATTGCATTTTGAATGTTGTCTGTTATGTGTTGAAGCCTTCCAATATCATTTTTTTTCTCATTTGGCTAAGCATGTGATCTAAAGAAAAGCAGTTGTAATATATCAAAGGTAGCTCATTAAATACTGCAGTTGTAGTTGTCATCCTCAGAGTAAAGCACACTTCTACACACTACATGCTTTTGCTGTCAGCACAAAATCAAAGCAAAAAAAAAGAAAAAATAATATAAAAGAGCAATATATATTTCATCATCTAATATATCAATTTAGCACAGCTGGTAGCTGAACACTCTCTTGATATCATATGTTTCATTCTCATATTATAGTTGTTCTTATTTCATAGAATGCTTTTTCTTGAGGGTGTGCAGTGGAATTTGTTGGAATGTGGTAGGGGGTGCTGTACTGTTAGTATGTGTGAAGTCTTTTTGAAAAAAAAAATTCTCAGCTGTTGTGATTTGCATGTATAACCATCTGTCAAGAGAGAGTCTCAGACATTTGTAAGTCTTCTAATGTTTATTGTTATTGAAACTCACAGCAAAGTCAGTAACAGACTAGAAGACAGAATCATAAAGGTTACCACAAAGTGTAGACTATGCATACACTAAGTGAATAGTCAGCACAACATTGTGGTAGGTCTGTTTGTGAATTCAGAAAGTGTACAAAAAGTGAACACACAGTGTACACTTTCTGATGACCTTTATGAATCCAACCTTAAAATAAATTCATTAAGTAAATAGGGATTTCAGATGAAGAGTAACAGGAAACTTATATAGCTTACTGTAATTGAAAAACAAGAAAATAAATATATAAGAAAGCAGACTGATAGCTATTGTTCATTATACAGCTAACATTTGAAATGCAGTCCAGGGGATAATCTACTCCTGTCCTATGGAAAGGGTACAGTTCATAAATTCAGCTGTTATGAAGAGAAATCTCCAGAGCTTGTTCTTAATTCAGCAGCTCATGAATAAAAAATAATTTTCTGTTGGACAAGAAATGGTCACACATTTTTCAACATTTAGAATTCATATCAAGGGCATTTTACATTGAGTGAATCTCTTCATGTTGTACTTGTTGAAAGTCATTGTTTGTTTTCACTGTATTAAAACCTTATCTGTTCGAGCTGCAACATACATGCTGTTACTGTCCCTTACTGCTCAGTAAGTAGACTTCCAGCTCATGATCACATGAAAAATACATTTCAACAAGTTCTGTGTGATTTAAGCAATTTGTTTTTATGCAGAGCCCTACAACTACTGGTTTACGTATTTCAGTTGCTTTTAAATTGAATCGTTAGAGAGAAATAAACTCCCAAATGCCCACACTTAGCATAAATCTTAGCTCTGTATATTTCTGATATTTCTGCTAAGAAAATGAGACAAACTGGAGGGACACATATCAAGCAGATTATTTATAAATATATATATATATATATATATATATATATATATATATATATATATATATATATATATATATATAAAACTATCTCTCTCTATTATACAGAAGGTTATCTACTTCTTGAAACTGCTTTAATGACCCTTGAACACATTATACCACTTATGTGGTACAACATTTTTCATCTGTTGCGGCCATAACTACATTTTTAAGACAGTCTTGTTTTACTAACAGGGTAAATTAGTTTCCTCTCAGGAAAAAAAAAACAATCAGTGTATTTCTTCGGGATACTGACCAGAAAAGTAAATCTTTCTGGGAAAAAAATCAATGCAGACATAAATCATAACATATAAAATTACCAGCAGGTTGCAGCTGTCCAGAATTTTTTGTGTCATTCATGTTACTTAGTTTAAATAAATGCTGTTCTTGCTCCAGCATTGATATTGACATGTGGTGTCCTGAGGTTCCCATACAGGTAGCACTATTACATGCCTACATCTGTTACTTGTGGCAAGAAACCTTTGTAGGTAAATATACTTTTAGCTGGCAGAATTGTCTGTCTTCCGACTTGTATTTTACACACACACACACACACACACACACACACACACACACACACACACACACACACACACACACACACACACAACTGGCAAGCTTCAGTGTGTGCTGCTTGTGATTGACACTTTAATGTGCAATCCCAAATGTATGATTGTCATTTGCTTAATGTTTTATTTAAAGATCAAGACTGATGTATCTTGGAGAATTCACTTTTCTCCAAAATATTTAGATCTCAGAATTAATATATTTAGGTAATAGGATGTGTGGTGTGGAAGCACAGCCGACCATGTTGGAGGTACAGAGTTTTCCCACCAGCAAAGCACTTCCACAGTAAAATAGTGAGTTTCAATATTCATTGTCAGTTTGATACTTAGTGACTGCACTTCCCATTGTTAATATAGTGAGTGTGTGTGTGTGTGTGTGTGTGTGTGTGTGTGTGTGTGTGTGTGTGTGTGTGTGTGTGTGTGTGTGTTTGTGTTTTGTAATAAAAACTGTAGACTGATTAATAACTCTGCATGTAAACTGGAAATGCGCAAGTCAAAATACTACAGAACTGTTACTAGCAGGGTGCCACAGGGGTCAGCGCTGGGCCCCCTACTGTTTGGTATATACTTCTCAGAAGTTCAGGTCAAAACTTAGGGGTTGTGGCTGACCATGTTTGCAGACTGCAAACTAGGTGCAATCATTGAATCCCCAAATGATGTCAGTATACTCCAAGAGGGTCTCACGCAGACCAACAACTATTGCATTAGTCATTGTTTTATACTGAATGCAAAGAAATGCATCATCATTCCCTACGGCACAAACAATGTCCCTTAACACTATAAAATCAGCAACAATACCCTAAGTACCTACAGAGTGGTAAAGGACCTGGGATCACAAGTTGACTGTGACCTTAATTTCCATCACCATGTGCCTGTTGTAGTAAGGAAAGCCTTCTACATAGCTCAGTTGATTACTAAAGGCATTGCTTCAAGTGCAAAAGAGGTTATAACCCTCTATACTTGGCACTTACCCGGCCCATAATTGAGTATAATGCCCCTTTCGGCATGTACCGTACTAAGCACCTGCAGCAATTGAAGAGACTTCAGAGGTTTCTAGCAAAGTAGAGCAAGGGGTTCCAGCATGTGCCTTACACAGGCCAACTAAAGTCCTTGTCACTGTACTCTGTATCATGTAGACTTATGCCTGGCCTACAGAGCAATCCAAGATCCAAATCTAATGAACTTGCTGCATATCTGTAAATCAAATGGGACTAGGCCTACCCCTTCCAGAGACCTAAATATGGTTTGTGACTTAAAAAGGACGTGCTGGTCTCCCAGCGATTGCTGCATCTTTGGAACAGGTAGCAATTCATGTGAAAGAGAGCAGCTCTATGACACTGTTCAAGAGGAACCTGGACGAGTGGATGGGGCACCATAAATTCTTAACGGGGATAGCATCCACAACCCTGCTGGACATGGGCAGTCATCACTAAATGCAATCTTGGGTGTTAACTAGCAGTTCTATGGTATTACATTGGGATGAATGGCTAGACTTAAAATGATCTCCGGGTTGACAGCCTAGTAATCTCCTATGATCCTGTGATCATATGAATACAGTGCAAATTGTCTACAGTTGGAAGAATGGTGATGAAAGGATTGGCTTCTCCTTTTATTGTCTATTATTGTGGTGAGTGCATCACACAGCTGTACTGATGTACTTCAAAGTCATTGTAGTAGTAATTAGATGTTTGGCAGAATCTCAGGCAGTTTTTAGGAGCACTGTGGATAGGGAAACGTTATAGTGTCCACTGTAGCATGCCAGTGCCAAAACTTGCCCTACCAGTACTAGTTTAGTGAACTGTGTTGATATTTAGAGGCATTTCTAAAGTATTCCACATAAATAGTTACAGTTCATAGGTTCATACTAGGCTATCTGCCCGAGGGCATTTATAAGCCTAGCCCATAGTTTTGTGGCTTACGCCACCCCTTTAGTTTGGAGAAACTATGCCCATTATTTTGCTGTGCCTCTGTCGAGCAGTGACACTGAGGTAACCCCTGGGGTGTATCTGCGATCCCCCATCCATTGGTCAAGATTCCTCTTGAATAAGGCCAGCGAGGTGCTCTGCCTCACATAAACCGGGATTTTGTTCCACAGCATAGGGAGTCTTTGGGTGATGAATCTATCCCTCCAGCACGTCCTATTAATAACCGTGTCGAGGTTTAATTCTCCCGCCCTTGTGGCTCTGAGGGATCTAGATTTTTTGAGATGAAGCATGCTCATCAAATCTGGGTTTGACATGGCCTTGTATGTCAGGCATAGGTCACCTCTGAGCAAGCGGTATGCAACTGAATATAACTGGAGTTCTTTCAGTTGGGCAGCATAAGACAGATTTTTGAGACCCTTTATCCTTTTGGTGAGGAACTTTTGTGGCCTCTCCAGCTGCTGCAAGTGTCGGGTCAGATACATTCCGAATGGGGCATTGTACTCGATCATTGGTCTGATGAGTGATGAGTATAGGGAGACTATGACTTCCCTTGATTTAGATGTGAATCCCTTCATGATAAGGTGGGCAATGTAGAAGGTCTTCCTAACTACTTTAACAATATGGGTGTCGAATGAAAGGCTACTGTCCACCTGGGTTCCCAGGTCCCTGATAACTTCTTCTGTGATCAGGGGATTGCCTCCTATATGGTAGCTAGGGGTAACCTTATTTTTCCTGAAGGGTATGACTATGCATTTCTTGGCATTTAACTTTAGGCCATGGCTCTGGCACCAGTTATCCATTTCTGTGAGACCCTTCTGAAGGATATCTGTGTCGGATGTGTTTTCAACTACGGCGCCCAGTTTGCAGTCATCTGCAAACTTTGTCAGCCATAACCCTCCTGTGTTTGCTTGTACTTCAGAAAAGTAGATGCCAAACAAGAGTGGGCCCAGGACTGAGCCCTGTGGGACACCACTTGTGACAGGCTTTGAGTCTGACATGGCGCCAGCAACTCTGACCCTGTGGGTTCTGTCACTCAGCCAGTTTGCAACCCATCTTGTAATGTATGGGTTTACATTTAAGTTGATGAGTTTATCAATGATGCCCGAGTGGGGTATTGTATCGAAAGCCTTCGCCAGGTCTAGGTAGGCTGTATGGACTGCCTTTCCTTCGTCAATGGCCTTGGTGACTGTTTCAAAAAAGTCAACCAAGTTTAAGAGGCATGATCTGCCTTTGACAAAGCCAAACTGTGTTGGATCCAAAGTCTGCAAATTCCCTATGTCTTTATTTATGAGATCCATTATGATCCTCTCCATGGCTTTGCAGATAAGGCTTGTCAAGCTAATGGGACGGTAATTTCCAGGGTCGGTGGAGGCACCGCCTTTGTGGAGTGGGACCACAGTCGCTGTGCACCACTCCCTGGGTACGTATCCGGAGGTGAGACTAAGATTAAACAGCTGTCCTAACTGTGGGTTTAATTCCTCGTTGAGTTCATGGAGCACACAGCCGGGGACACCATCAGGTCCCATGGATGCTGTGTTCTTTGCCTTGGAGAGAGCAGTTCTCACCTGGGCGTTAGAGATGTTTGGGGGCTACAATCATTTGGTATAGATATCTCTCCTTTAGGGGAGGGGAGAAGTTTGCACTGAACCTGTCAGCCAGTATGTTGGCAATGTCTGTAGGATCAGTAATCTTCACATCATTTTGAACTAATTCTGAGCATATCTGGGAGTTTCCTCCTAGGTTTCTGACATAGCTGAAGAATGCCTTATGGTTGTCTTTAGAGTCCTTAGCTATTTTGTTCTCAAAATTAGCTTTGGATGATTTTATGAGAGCTCTTAGCTTTTTACTTATAGTAATCAGCGGTGTCTTACCTTTTAAGGATTTTGCTCTTTTTTGTAGTAGCTTTCTCCTTTTGTTGTAGAGTTTGTTTATGGCTGGGGTCCACCAGACTGGACGCTTGCCTTTGGTACAAAGAGTCTTTGTTTTGCTTGGGATTGCCTGATCCATGCAGCCCTGCAGGTGCTGGTAGAAGGCATTTGTAAGTGATTCAGCGGTTTGAGTAATGTTTACCGCCGGCTCAGGGGCCTTAAAGGAGACCACACTAGTCTTTAGAAGTGTGAAGTCGGCTTTCGAGAAATTCTTTACTGTGGTCTTTTTTATTTCGGGTGGGGGCGGGATGAGGACCTCCAGCGAGATTAGTTTGTGATCTGATCTCACCAGTGAGGGGTATACTTCCGGCGTTGAACATTGTGCTCCCATGTTCGTGATGATGAGATCAAGTATGTTTTCTCCTCTTGTGGGGATGGTGACTAGTTGTTCCATGGCATTTGAGTTTATGAATTCCAGGAACTTTTAGGCTAGAGTGTTTGGGCTTGAGTAGTGTTCCCAGTTCATATGGAATGTGTCCTACACAGTTCCTCAAAATGGTTTGTCATACTTATCATAACAAAAAACAATAAAGTTGGCCAACCACTTAAATAATACTTGCTTAACAATCACTCACTGTCTTCTTTCTTGAAAGGAACAAAGAGCTGATGTGAATTTCTGACAGAATGAGCCCTTTTGGCATAGCGCCTCAATTGTCTATGTACATATTGTGTGTGTTGTAAGTGTTCTCCATCATTTCAGTAATTGGGCTAAAACTTGAGAAATTATTGCCTGATTCAAAGATGGCTTGAGCTTTAGTGACACTGACTCACCATGACACATACCTAGGAACTCAGAAAGAATCCTACTGCAGATGATTAAAGCTGCAGCCAAAAGGGGCTGTTTCCATGATTGTGTAAAATGCATTTCTGAGGCATACTGAAATTTGGGTGTTGAGCTGGCCCCTCGTCACCATAAAAATGTACTGCTAATCATTAGCTGACCGGAGTTCTGCTGTGGCGACCCCTAACTGGGAAAATCTGAAAGAAGAACAGCTGGTCACAATGAGTAAGACCTTGTTATCTGCCAATTTACATGTCTCTGAATTGCATGGTCCTATTGCTAGTGGTATTTGGAACTTTCCTGTCACCATCCACAGCTATCTCTTCCCAGTGTACTCTCAACTCTTTTTGGGATGTCCACCTATCTAGTAATGGACCACAGCAGTATGTTTCATGTCTCACTCTCTCAGTGAAGAATAACAGGGACCAAATGTCTATCTGCCTTCACCCTGTCACTTTTTAAAAAGCCATTAGTATCTCCGTCATTCATTTTTTCCTCCCCTTTCCCTGAGTACTGAGACCAAAAGTTCCACGTTTCTAATCCCACAACATCTGCTCCTGTAAGAGGGCCATTTATTTCCATTTAGTGTGATAATTACATCTTGTATTGGGTATGCCCATCTGGCTTGCATTGCCTTGTCAGATCTGGAGGAGCCAGATCTCCTCTGTTTTTAGGCTGACAGATCTACCTCAGCTGACTCTAAGGTTTTTACCTACACATAGGAACTTTTTTTTAGACATTTCTGTAATGCAATCCAGAAGTTCATTCCAGGGTCAAATATAAAGTAGCATAAACATTTTAGTGGTGCTAACCTTATTATCAAAGTCCAGACCCATTAGGTCCCATTTCCTAATTAAAGTTGAGCATTTGTTAAGAACCTCCTCCCATGTAGTCCTGGGAGAGTTGCTACTTTATCTAGTAAATCAGACTGCAACTATTTCATCCTATACAGTTGTTTAAAGAGTACAATAAAGTCCTTATAAAAATGTGAGTCTGGCCAGGATCACCCAAAGAAACTCCCATTTGTGTCTATCAGAAGCTTTTTCTGCCTCAAGGCTCACTAAGAGCACAGGGGTACTGCTATCCTCTTTATTTTTCAGTATCATATGGGTTCATAAAATATTTTTATTTACTTGGTAGGCCGAGATAAAGACTACATTGGTCTAAGCTAATCAGGCATGGCACAATGGTATTTAAACTGGTGGTGATGATCATCATGAATGTTTTATAATCATGATTTAATATCAAAATCAGCCTACATCAATAGGCTGTAGTTGGGTCTTCACCTTGCTTAGGTATGATTGGATCTATAGCCTCCGTCCACATTGGTGGGATAGGATTATCCTGGGGGACCTCATTGAATAGAAAGACCCAGAGTTCCACTAACACTTCCTCTCCTGTCTTCTAGAGCTCCACTGGAAGCTCATCTGGGCCCATGGTTTTCCCATGTGCTTGCTTGAACAGGCTTGCCTTAACCTTGCTGGTAGTTAATGATGAACAACAATCTGCCCTGCTCCAGCTCAGACAAAAAGTTATCTGCCCTACCCCAATCAACTCTGATTTCCTGTGGGCCATATAGATTTTCATAGAAATCCTTGCTATTTGATTGGATTCATTGGACATCTCTCCAGTGACCTCATCACAGAGTTTAGGAATTCCCATCTACACCTTCTAGGCCTGGAGTCTTCTTGTGAGAGCCTTTTGCATTTTGGAAGTGTATTCATAATAAAAATTGTTTAATAAATGGCTTTTTAAAGTCACTTTGTTCGCTGAGATAGGATTCCAGCTTTTCTCTAGTTCCTGACTTTCTTCTTGATTTACTTTTGTTCCTCAGCCTACATTGACTAAACTACTTTAAGTTGTTTTAAGTTAAATAAATACGGTTTGTCCTCTAATTATTTTATGTAGCATTCTGTCATCTGTAGAGCACTGTTTAACACTACTTTAATCTTCTTCCACCCTGCTATCAGTGACATTGTGTTTGGTTGTAGTTAAACCAACTCCACACACAAAAAATATTGACCTTGTTGATGCATGTCTCTCAGAAGTCAACCAATATGGAGGAAGTCACCAGTGCCTCAACAATTATTTGTATCTCAAAATTGGAGTATGATACCTACTGGTGCATGATCTGACAGTGTGATAGGATGTATGTTGACATTATGGACCATGTAAAAGTGCTCTTGAGATTTATGGATACGGTCTAATCTAGCTTGAGCCTAGGACCTATATGAAAAAAAGATGAACTCATTGCCCCTCTGATTCTTCATGTTTATGTCCACTAGTCCAAAAGTTTTTAAATAATTTGCTAGTGACTATCCCTCTTTACAGATCACCTGTTGTCTGTATCTCCCATCAATATTAATTCTGTCTGTTATATTCCAGTCACCTGCCAGTACTAAACTTCCTCGATGAAAGCCAAGCAGGTCCTTTAGTATAGTGTTCAGTGCCAAATAGTTTTTAAGGTATATAAAGCAACTCCAGTGTAACACTATTTTCTTGATAACTTCTCTTTTTTGCCACATACCTGACAAAGTCATCCAAAAGCTGTTAAGGGCATGCATCTGTCTATAACCATGCCTACTTATCTTTTGCTAGCTCCTGTGAATAGTGACAAATAAGCATCTCCAAAACCCTGTCTCCACAGCCACTGCTGCTCTTTCTGCATCAAATGCATTTCTTGGAGCATAATTGTTTGAAGCATAATTGCTCACATATATGTTAGCATCCTGTTTACTTTATTTTTTCTACCAACCAATTTACTTTATAAGATAGGATAAATAGATTGATAGACATCCCAACAAAATCACAATTCCCTCTCAAAAGTTTGAATGATCCCTCTGTATTCTAGCTAGGGACTCACCTAGGCAGTCTGCTATAAGACATAGATTTGCTCTCAAATAACAAAACAACATGAGATTTTCAAGGTGACTGCACACTGATCAACATCTTAATTTCAACTTTCCCAGTGTGAAAAAAAGAAACTGAGAGATAAGGGCCAGTAACTCTACCAATTTTAGTAAATTCAGTTCCTGGCTAGTACCTACGCTGTCTAGATGCCAGCAAAAAGAAATATAGAGAGCCTAAAAGAAAATCAAATAGAAAAGGTGAGAAGAAACCATTGATGAAGAAAAATCCTGCAGCTATTCAGATGATCAACTCAAACAACAAAAGGCTGGAAAAAATGGAAAAAGCTTTAAATATCTATTCAGATGAATCGATAAAACTACAAAAAAATCAGAAATTTAAATTAAGAAAATACAGAGCTGTTTCAAAAAATTGTTGAGTTAGAGGACAGAGCATGAAGAAAAACAGAGATTTTCTGCTGTACCAGATACACTGGAAGGAACAGACTGCATTACTTTTATTAAAGCACAAATAAGCAGCTGGACTGGTATTCCATAGCAGAATTTCTTAATTAAAAGGGCACATCATGTTTATGCTCCAAACCTAGCCATGACAAAGCAGCCAGGACCTGTAGTAAAGATGCAATCATACAAGCAGAAAGAGTTGATCCAAACAAAACTTTCGTAGAAGGACACTATATTACAAAGTGGAGACAGTAGAGTATTTATGTAAAATGATGCTTCACTGTACACCAGGCAGAAGCGAAGCAAATTTATCACAGTAATCAGGAAATGTCAAAACGCAGGTGTGAGATTCAAGCTACTGTATCCAGGTGTATTCAGAATATCTTTTCCTGGAGGATCACAGTCACTTTTTGATTTGATTTGAACAGATGAAGGAGGAAATACAAATGTTTGTCCAAAAAAAAAGTAGGCCTTCAAAGAGAAGCTGAATCTGCTTCTCATTCTTCTGGTAATAAATCTCATACAGAGAATTTGCCAGTGAAACCCTTTCCCATCTTCCAAAGGAAAATATTGAGAGACAAAAAAATGCACAGGAGTTGACCAGAAGAATTGGGAGTACCTTAGACTTGAACCAGAGACTGGGATTGGTAAATAAAGATGAACAGGAAGAAGACCAGCAATACTGAAATTAGTGAATAAATATAAGATTATAAAGCATCAGTCACATTTGTGAAATATGGCTTTACAAGAAAAAGTGGAAAGATTAGACTTTTGTTGGCTTTGTTAAACTTGTGGGAAACTGAAAAGCATATACCCCACTTTGTGTAATTCATGTTTGGAAGGACATTAAGAAGAAGGGAAAAGGGTACTGTTAGTAACATAATCTTGTTCTTAATAGTATTTGTAGAAAACATTTTGTGATATAATTGCATGTTGTACAGTAAAATATTTTCAGTTATTATTATACCACACAAAGGAAAAACTCCGTTGCAACTTTGTAGAAAGTTTTTAATCCAAAAAGATGTGATTACATCCAGTAACACAGGAAACACACTGCTATTGTCTTCTCTAGCGCCTCGGCAAGTAGCCTTTACAGAGTAGATAGTTCACTAAACTGAACAAGTAACATCCCTTTTAAACATCTACTATCATACATTAATTGCTTCCAATTATTCAATCAACCATTTGATTCATTTTTAAAAAAAGAAAAATGGAAAATAGAAAAAATAAAATGCATAAAATGCTGTGTTTTTAACAAACACTGATTACAGCAAACTTTTCCATGAACAGTCATTATTCAAACCATTAGGTTTGAGCGTATTAAATTTTAATATAAAATATAATTCCTTTTTCCTTAATATTTGTTTTATGGACTTATCATTTAAATACTTAGTATTCTCAATACTATCTAACACTGAAACTTTCAAATTTTCCACCTTACCCCCATGATACTTTTGAAAATGCACTGCCAAAGGACTGGTTTCCTTATTTTTCAAAATATCCCTGACATGTTCCTTAATCCTACAAGCCAATGTTCTTTTCGTCTCTCCCACATAAAACTTTTTGCAGGTACACTCAATTCCATATATTACCGCCACAGAATTACAATTATATATTCCCTTCGTTTCAAATGTAATGTCATTAATCTGGTAAAATTGTTTTACAATAAACTTACAAATGGTACATTTGCCACATGTTTTTGTTCCCTGTTCCATAACTTGTAACAACATTGGCAGACATGCCATTTTAAATCTACTATGTATCAAAAAATCTTGTATGTTTCTTCCCCTCTTATAGGAAAAAACTATATTCTTATTTATTAAATAATCTATTTCTTTTTGTAATAACTTCCAACTATTTAAAACATGCTGTTTAACACTATTTGAGGCAGTGGAATATGTTGAAACAAAATATACATTCTCTTTACTATCTTGTGATGTATTCCACATCCCCTCAACATAATACTTTCCGCATTTTTTAACTTTGTTTAAACTTTGCTTTATATTATGTTGGTCATAGCCCCTTTCTTTAAATTTTTTGCAACTTAATATAAATTCCTTTTCCTTGGTATTAAAATTACTACACAATCTATTTACCCTACTCAACTCTGTATAGGGCATAGCTTTCATAATATGCAATGGATGATGGCTACTGCCATGTAATATGGAACCACTGCCTTGAAATTTCCTATGTATTTGATATTCTAACTTTTGCCCTTTATTACCTATTATTAAAATGTCCAAATATTGCACTTTTTGACCCTTTTGTAACCCATCAAACTTAATATTCATTGCATTATCCTGTATTTCAGTTAAAAAGTTCTCAAGTTCTTGTTGCCCCCCTTCACAAATGAACACTAAATCATCAATGTAACGATAATATGTATGTACATATTTCTTGAAAAAGGCATTAGTATATATGTGTTTGTTTTCAAAAAATCCCATAAATGCATTTGCATAGCTAGGGGCAAAGGCTGCCCCCATAGCAGTGCCCTGCTTCTGTTTATACATGGAACCATTGAATTCAAACATATTGTTGGTTAAACATATATCAAACAATTCCAATACATAATCCACCGTCTTTTCATTACCCATAAAATGCTTAATAGCCATCTTTCCATCTTCATGCCTTATGTTAGTATACAGGCTCACTACATCTATTACTACAAAATACATATCTGCCTTCCAACATATATCCTTTATCTTTGATATAAAATCAAAGACATCCTTAATATAAGATGGTAATTTGCAAACAACAGGCATCAAATACAGATGTAAAAACTTTGAGATATTTTCCAAATACCCATTTGTCGCTGACACTATAGGACGTCCTGGTGGTGGAAAAACATTTTTATGTATTTTTGGAATACAATAAAAACATGGCATTCTCGGAGTATTAATATTGAACCTGTCTTTTATGTCCTTATAGGAAAAATAATGTAGTCTATAGCCTTTATCAATAATATATTCATACTTTTTTTGTGCCTCATTATATTGTGTCATATCTATTTGTTCATATATATTGTCATCTCTCAAGTGCTCATAGCACATTTCTAAATACTGGTTTACATTTAATATAACCAATTTCCCTCCTTTATCAGAAGGTTTGAATATTATCTTATCATCTCTACTTAAGGCATTCAAACAGTCCCATTCCATCTTATTAAGATTGTACTTACATGTTTTTTTATCCTTGCATCTAAATCTCTCACATTCCATTTCTACATTATATGTCAGTGATTTCTGAAAATATTTAATGCATTCATTGCTTTGAGGTGGCATGAAAGTGCTAACTGTAGGAATTAAACTCGTATCCAATTGCCTATGTTCATCTATATCCATTTCTGAATTACATGAGAAAAACTCTTCCTCACTGTTAACTAATGCAGTTGCATTATTGATTTTTTGATTAACTTCTACGGGAAAATCATTATTTGACCAATGGAACAGCTCCATTAAATGTAGTTTGCGAGTAAAATGAAATATGTCTGCTTTTAACATATGTACCCTAGGTAGAACCGTGGGTACAAATTTCAGGCCTTTGTTCAAGACATTTAAAGCACACTCTGACAAATCACATCCAGATAAATTTACTACATATTCACAGTTATCATACTCACAAACAGTTCTAGTCCCATTGTCCATCCCATCTCCTTTTTTTGTTGTTATGGTTGTTGTAATTCGAACGTTGTTTCCCATACCCTTCCCCATTGTAACCCTGTCCATTCCAACTCCGTTTCCGATTGAAACGATTCTCTTGAAACGTATTCATTCCCTTCTGATTTCCAGGTTTGGGGAGCGCTGGATACTCTTCATTGTCCGTTTCTGCTTCCGTTTGCGACAGCCCGCTCTCCGCAGAAGCATATCCTTCTCCTTCCCTTTGCAGCTCCTTCTGTTCAAAATGCACACGTTGCCGTCGGGTCTTCTGATTGGCTGATATCAAAAACGCTCTCTTGTTCTCGTAGTCACGCAGATCTCTATGTAATTTACTTTTCTTGCGCTCAATCAATTCTGTTTCATACTCATTTAACTGTTCATTGGTTTTCAATAAAAACTGTTGTAGCTCATCTTGCTTAATTTTGTTGGAAATATTGATACACAATGTTCTAATTTCTTCTCTTAATTTATGCTTTTTTAATGTGTCTCTTTCTATCAAAATTTTAACCCATTCTGTACTGCATCTATGAGCTGCCGCTATCCATCTATCACAGAACTGCTTGTCTTCTGGATTAGTAACATCAAAAGGTGTAGACGGATTTTTTATACTACGTAAACCTCTAGGAGTAATATCTAGTTCTTCATATCGCTGCAAGCTTTGTAGATTTAGAAACACTGAAGTTTCTTTGAATAACAATTTTTCAATTTGTATATAAGAGTCCCGGACCTCCGGGGCCAACACAGTTTCTTTTTTCTTACCCACACGTGCAAATGGGTTCTGTTGCCACAGCTTCCGATCCTGCTGCCATTTATTGTACAGCCCAGACACTGTCTCCCCATTTTGTACATCTTCTCTTCCTTGTACTGTACCCGTATTTATAGAATTACTTGCAGTATTTGAAACAGTAAAAAAACTTTCAATTGATTTTTGTGTATTGTCCATTACCGTTTCTCTAAACATTCGCGGTAATGCTGCAAAGGAGTCACTAGTCATAATTCCAAAAACCACGAAGAATCTCGAACACTTATTATTATACCACACAAAGGAAAAACTCCGTTGCAACTTTGTAGAAAGTTTTTAATCCAAAAAGATGTGATTACATCCAGTAACACAGGAAACACACTGCTATTGTCTTCTCTAGCGCCTCGGCAAGTAGCCTTTACAGAGTAGATAGTTCACTAAACTGAACAAGTAACATCCCTTTTAAACATCTACTATCATACATTAATTGCTTCCAATTATTCAATCAACCATTTGATTTCCCATCTTCCAAAGGAAAATATTGAGAGACAAAAAAATGCACAGGAGTTGACCAGAAGAATCGGGAGTACCTTAGACTTGAACCAGAGACTGGGATTGGTAAATAAAGATGAACAGGAAGAAGACCAGAAATACTGAAATTAGTGAATAAATATAAGATTATAAAGCATCAGTCACATTTGTGAAATATGGCTTTACAAGAAAAAGTGGAAAGATTAGACTTTTGTTGGCTTTGTTAAACTTGTGGGAAACTGAAAAGCATATACCCCACTTTGTGTAATTCATGTTTGGAAGGACATTAAGAAGAAGGGAAAAGGGTACTGTTAGTAACATAATCTTGTTCTTAATAGTATTTGTAGAAAACATTTTGTGATATAATTGCATGTTGTACAGTAAAATATTTTCAGTTATTGTTTTATGTGATAGATACTAAAGCAAGCAAGTATATTTTTATTCTTTTTGTAGTTGAAAGAAATGTAAGCATTACAATATATAAAGAGAAGAAAGGCTGGATAAAAGCATGCTTAATTCAGTATGCTGTAATCTTGGATTTTTGAGGTGGGGGGTGGGGTGTAAAAGTGCACAGATTATAATATAGTTGATATGTTTTCACTTATTTTTGGATAGGTGAATATCTGGATTAAGGCCTTTGACTTAATCTAGTAATGAGTATTGTGTGTGTGTGTGTGTGTGTGTGTGTGTGTGTGTGTGTGTGTGTGTGTGTGTGTGTGTGTGTGTGTGTGTAAAAGTAAATAAGAGTACATTGAATGCAATGAAAAGTTTCCTTTAGCTAGTAAATGTGGAGTGTGAGTTGAAAAGTCTGCAGCTGAGGGTGGCTGTCCATTTTTCTTAAGTTTCCATGAGATAAGCTAACTACAGTGTCAGGAAATAAAAGCCAGGGTACTTTTTTAAGGCTAAAAGATTATGGTTTCTAAAGCATACAAGCTGTTTCTTACTTGTAGGAGAAAAATAAAGACAAGACAAGAACAGACAGCAATTAGTGTAAATAAGAGCACAGGCTGTCACATGCATGGCTAACCTTTATTTTGGGTTAGGCAATTCCTGTTGTTGTAGCTGTTAATTTGGGACAATTGTTCCTTTCAGGAGAGTTAAACGTCATTATGTAAAGATGTACATAGTTCTGTATGTGTTTTTTTTTAAGTTAATAGGTTATGGGGGTATTTGTTTTCTGTTTGAGGGTTTTCATTAAAATAAAAAGTCTTGTAAAATGTGACATATGTTCAAATGGAGATGACAAGAAACAACTGTATAAAAAAATCAACATGCCAAACATTAGCAGGTGCATGTAATTCAAAAGCTGGAAATAGACATTTAAAAAACTGTCATATATAATTAGTGGAATAATAACTTCTTATCATAGTGGCTACTCTATCCATATTATTTTGGAATGTGAATGGCCTCACAGATATAGACAAAAAGGAAAGAGTATTGAATTATATAAATAAATGCAAAGTGCAAGTATCAATGCTACAGGAGACACATTTGGAAAAAAAGTGAACATGTGAATGGTATAAAGAAAAGATTTTAGGATGAATATTCAGCAGAGTATAAGGAACAAGGGAAAGGGGAGTACCTATACTAATCACTAGAGGAGCTCCAATAGTGATAGAAGAGCTAAAAAAGATAATAATTGTAGATTTAAGATAGCAAGGGGCTACTGGAAAATGAGGATTATGCTGGCATGTATTTATATTCTACCTAAAACTGCTATTATGGAGCTTAAGAAGACATTGGGAACAATCAGCTTTCACCAGGGATGCAGGTAAGGACTAGAATTTGATTTACAACAGTGAAGGATGTATCTGGAAGATATAGAAGAGAAAATAGAGCAAAAGAGTGTAGATTGATTTCCGAAGAAATTTATGAAAGTATTTGGTATAGAAGACGTGACTTCAGTAGTAGAAACTTAGAGAATTTACATATTATACCCTAAGACACAATAGTTACGCTTGACTAGACAGAAGTTATATTTATATGTGCATTTAATTGAAACCTTCAAGATGCATCCACTAACTATAACAGATTGTATACCAGTAACATCTTAAGATAAAAATGCAGGGTAATGAAGTAAAATGAGACACAGGTGCTTTCCCCAACTACCTGTTAAAAAGAGAGGAATTTAAGGAATGGGTGGTGAAAATTATTTCACAGTTATTTGGGAAGATGAAAGTGGAGTATAAAAATAGGAGAGGAGAGAGAGAGAGATGAAAGAAAAAGATATGTTTAAGAAGTAGTAGGAATTATTTAGCTGGGCTGACAAAGGTTAAAGTATTGCATAATAAGAGGAATCTCTCAGAGCAAGAAGAGGCACAGTTGCAACCTGCTAATGAGAAAATAAGGGAGTCTGGGAGGTAGTTGGGAGTGAGCCCCAGTTTGTACACAGGAATGGTTTGAATTTGAAATTTATGCTAGAGAATAAACAGATAAAGACGGAATATAGTAGGGGGACTACTAGATGTGGCACATGCTCGCAGTGCCAATACATTACGGATGTGCAGGATGTCACCTTGGAGAATTTTAACAACACTAAAGTATTTTTTCAAAAAGGGAACTGTAGAACCTCCAATTTAGTATACCTAGCCCTATGCACTTGTTGTCCCTGTTTCTACGTAGGCAAAACTACGAGGTGTCTATGTAATAGGATTTACGACCATCAATACAGTATAAGGAAACAGGATGAGAACAACGCTTTGTGGAAGCATTTAAAGGCTAGTGAGGACTGCTCAAATTTTAGATTTGGTATTTTAGAGGTAGTCAGACCTAATGTTAGGGGTGGGGATGTTAAGAAACTAGTGAGTGAAAAAGAGGTGAGGTGGCAGGTGAAATTAAATGCCTCCACGCACCCTGGTCTTAATGAACACATCACTATCAAACCTGTTTTAGAAAATCGCAATGTATAGATTTTATGTGCATTTTTTCAATGTTTTATTGCATTATTGTTTTATTGGAAGTTTGTCCATTCATGCACTGGCACTTTTTTGTAGGTACTAGCACTTTAAAATGTATCAATTTGGAACATGTGAATTATCAATTAAGTAATGTTCAAATGTATTTAAGGCTGGTTGTTAGCTTTATTTAGTGTTCTGAAGAAGTCCATTGTGGATGAAAGCGCTTAACCGTGTGTGTTTTTTATCTATTGGATTAAATCTTGTGCTTTTATATCTTCATATCGTGCTGCTGCATTTTTTGCTGTGAGACAGGAGGCTGTGCTGCATACCTATTTATTTGGTATAGAAGACGTGACTTCAGTAGTAGAAACTTAGAGAATTTACATATTATACCCTAAGACACAATAGTTACGCTTGACTAGACAGAAGTTATATTTATATGTGCATTTAATTGAAACCTTCAAGATGCATCCACTAACTATAACAGATTGTGTACCAGTAACATCTTAAGATAAAAATGCAGGGTAATGAAGTAAAATGAGACACAGGTGCTTTCCCCAACTACCTGTTAAAAAGAGAGGAATTTAAGGAATGGGTGGTGAAAATTATTTCACAGTTATTTGGGAAGATGAAAGTGGAGTATAAAAATAGGAGAGGAGAGAGAGAGAGATGAAAGAAAAAGATATGTTTAAGAAGTAGTAGGAATTATTTAGCTGGGCTGACAAAGGTTAAAGTATTGCATAATAAGAGGAATCTCTCAGAGCAAGAAGAGGCACAGTTGCAACCTGCTAATGAGAAAATAAGGGAGTATCTGGATAATATGAATGAGTTTAAAAAGATTGCTGTTAAGCAAATGTTTTTGATAATAATTCCAGAGCACAAAAACTTTTATCACAATGACTTAGGCAACAGAAAGTAGAAAGGGTTGTTGCCAAGCTATTACCTATAACAAGAAAGTAACCAGAGACCATGTAGAGATATTAGAGATATTTTAGAAATTTGATGAAGCTTTGTATAAAGCAGAGAAATGTGGAAATCAAAAAAAGAGCACAAAAGAAAATATTTATAGAAGACTTAAGTATACCAAGGTTAGAGACAGATGAGGCATAACAATTAACAGTTAAGATAGGAGGAGATAAGATAAAAATGGTGATGTGCAACTGATCTACAGGAAAGTCTCCACCAACCAAATGATCAAACATACTGGACCTAGTATTCACCAACATGGGAGAGCATTGTACCCTTCCCTGTGTCATGTCCTCATTGGTGAGATTGGATCACAAAGCTGTTTCCTTTGAAATAAAAATCAACCTGGAAAATCCAACTAAACCCACAACAGTTAGGAGCTATTCTAAAGCAAATTACATCCTATTAAGTGATAATTTGTCAAAATTCACCGCTTTCCCAAACCCCAACAACTCAGCTACCTATGCAGAATTATTCACAGAACCCTAAACAAGTACATAAATGGCTACAGTGAGGCTGCTATACCTTCCAGAAGTAAGCCCAAATCTAATACCAAAAACAACTCCCACTGGTGGTATCCTTCCCTTAACAGGATATATAACAAAAGAAAAAAATAGTTATGGCCAAAATCAAAGAGAGCAACTCTCACATCTCTGATTCAATTAAATAAGAAACTAGGAGGTCTAATAAAGTCCAGCAAGCCAAATTACAAAGTCAGGATAGCCTCCCAGGCTAAAGACAATCACAAGACTTTCAGCTATGCCAGTAACCTTAAAGAGGTAACACTCAGTGTGCAGAACTGGTCATAAGTGGCACAACCTTCACTGAGCAGGGTGACACAGAGAATCTACTGACCAATAAATTTAGCTCTAACTTAACACCCAACTCCCCCCCCACTAGCTTTTGTAAAATCCCTTCCAGAATATCTCCCAAAATATTAACAGGGAGCAGGTCCTAGCTAGAAACACAGCTTCAGTAGGCCCTGACAATATTCCCAGATGCCTCCTAAGTAATCTAAAATATAATCTAACAGGACCATTTGAGTTACACTTCAGGTACTACCTCAAAACAGTTTACATGCCAGGTGAGTAGAGGGCCACAATAGTCATCCCTCTTCATAAGGCTGGACCATCAACTGACTACAGAACTATAGATCCATCAGTCTGACAAGTCTAGTATACAAAGCCATGGATCAAATTATCATGGAAATGATCAACAAGAACACTGGCAACCTACAGGCACTGGACCCATTACAGTTTGGCTTTGTTAAGGGGAGGTCTTGCCCACTCAACCTGGTAGACTTCTTTGTGAGGGTAACCAAGGCTGTGGATGAGGGGAGAATGTTGCATACCACCTACCTTTACCTGGCCAAGGCATTTCACACAATACCGCAGATATTATTTACTAACTCTTAGACCTAGGAATAAACCCCTGTATAACTCACTGGATTGCTGGCTGACTCACAGAAAAGACCCAAGAAGTCAGGATCAGTGAGACCACCTCCACCAGGAGACTGGTCACCAGCTGAGTACCCCAGGGCTGTGGGTTGGGCTTGCTCCTATTTGGCATCTACTTCTCGGAAGTCAAGGCTAATATGAAAGGCCTCTGTATAACCAAGTCTGCAGATGACTGTAAATTGGGGTCTATCACAGATTCACCACACAACACCAGCATCTTAACAAGATGTTCTAACAAAAACAAATGACTGGTTCACAAGTCACACATTAAAACTCAATGTGAAGAAATGCATTATAGTGCCCTTTGGGAGATTACCCACCCAAGCTAATTGCTTCATCGATAAAACACCCTTAAGACTTGACCCAATAGTTAGGAATCTGAGAACATATGTACACTGTAGTCTGGTGAATATAGTAAGAAAGTTATTCTGTGTTTCCCAATTCATAATCAAGTGTATGGCATCTTGATCTAAGGAAGTTATTGTACCACTGTACTAAGCCCTTAGAAGACCCATCAAGTACAATGCCCACTTTGGCATGTACCTAATCAGGCACTTGCTACAGGTGGAATGCCCTCAAAGATTGGAATGCCCTCAAAGACTGCACATCAGGAGAATCCAGGGTATCAGTTCCTTGTCCTACAAAGATTGCCTTAAGGCCCTATCTCTGTACTCAGTCTCCTACAGGTTACTGAGAGGTGATCTATGCCTTGCATTTAAGGCGTCCTCAGATCCAGCTCTGATGGATGTCTTACACACCTGCAAAACAAATAGCACTAGAAATACTAGATCCTAGGACCTAAACTTTCCATGTGACACAAATAGAACATGCTGGAGAGACAGATATGTGCCCCAAAGCTTCCCTTTACTATGGAATATCCTCCCCATCCATGTAAAGCAGAGTTTATCCCTAACTCTATTCAAACAAAACCTTGATCTTTGGATGGGAAACTGCTCATTCAACCCTGGTCTGGCCCCCATGTCTCTGACAGACAAAGGTGACAGCAAGTCTGTTAATCCCCAACTAATATGTCCCATACATAACCCTTAGCTACTGCCTTACTAACATACCCTAAGCATGTAGGTGTCCAAGGTACTTGCAGACAAAACTTGGTTGGGTTGCATGGTTAGCCTTATAAATAACCTGGTGGCCACTACCTAGTATAAACCTATGAACCTATGAATTCTTCATTGTGAATCTCTCAAATTGTTATGTCTTTGAGGCTTGAAGAATAGCAATTGCGGTGCCCTTGCATAAAGGTGGCTACTAATCCGGGGAAGCAATGCTAGGGAACATATTATAGTAGAATTAATAAACAATTATATAAGGTGACCTTATATCTTGGACGGACACACACACATACACATACACCCATACAAACTCTTGGCTTTGTAAAAGACATATCATGCCTGCTCAGTCTGGTTGAGTTCTTTGAAGGGTTACTGAGGTTTATCTGTATGTTCCAAGGCCTTTGACAGTATTCCACATGCTTAGATTATTTGATAAACTCTCCCAACTCAACATTAACCCATACATAGCTGGTAGATTGGTAATTATATGTTTGACAGATGACATGCTGTTAGTGTCGCAGTATTTGCTCTAAACAGAATAATGCCACCTGTGTTGTTCCACATGGCTCTGTTCTTGGTCCCTTCCTTTTTTGGTATATATTTCTCTGACATAAAAGTCAATATCAAGGGACTATGGCTAACAAAATTTGATGATTGCAGACGGGAGGTAGTTATCCAATCTTGTTTTGATACTCAGATATTCCAGCAAGGGATTGACCAAATGAACACTTGCTGTATTAATAATGGGCATACTCCTAGCACCAGTAAGAATGGGCATACTCCTAGCACCAGTAAGAATGGACATACACTTAACACCAGTAAATGCTGCATTGTTTATATAGGTAAATCTACCATCATTACTGCTTTCCAAATAGGTAACATTCCACTGCAATTTGACACACTCATCTGGGACTTGAGTATGCATGTTGATAAACAGTCTTTTGATCACAATGTCTCTGTGGTGGTTAGAAAATCCTCAGTAATGCTTTTTAAAGTCACAAGTTAGATGTGTACCTGTCAATGTTAAACTAATAATAAAATACTTATTTTGGAAAGAAAGTAATGATATAGTGTTTTGCAATGTGTGGGCATTCTGTCAGTAAACAGTGTGATTAATTAATAACTGTGCTGTTTTAACAAATAACTGGAGGAGAGAACCAAGCTAGACCAACAGCAGAAATCACATCTGGATGACAATAATGCTTATGATTTGGTCTGTTCATGTCTGCACATTAAGATATCATTTTTAATATTGCTTTCTAACACATGAAGATTAAATACACATTGTTTTTATTTAATAGCTCTTTTTCTTCATCATGCATTTACCTTTAAGAAAAGCTAAACACAATTTTACATAACTTAATAGATTTCATATGCTCTAGTCATATCAGTAGCTTTGTTATCCCTCTGTATTCACTTATCAGTATTATCCTGTTTTCTGTTGATCACACATCCACTCAGCAGTATTATGCAACACTCATTTTGCATGATCACGTGACTACTTGTAACATATATAGCCCTTATCTATACTGCTTGATCTCAGGAAGATCTCAGAGATGGATAGAGGATTTAGGAATTTTTTTATATGTGTCTACCCCCCACCCCGTGATGATCTGGAAATTGGCTGCAATATTGCAGTGCAGGACTAGATTGTGACAGGTTTCCATACCCCATCCCACATTCTTCCTAGAGTAAATGTAGTCCTTGTCAGATACAATTACTTTCTTCTGTCTTTTTGTTTATATGATTGGCCTCTGGCCTAAACAACTCTGTCAAGAGTTATATGAGTTGTGGTTTGACAAAGCCATCACCCTCTCCTTGGAATGGGTAAAACCCCAACCCCATGACAGCTTTTCCAGTAAATCAGGATTTCATTCCTCTGCAGATCCGACTTTATAATTATTTAACATTTTCATCAAAAGAAACACTGTTGTCAAGTCTTACATAGTTGTTTATCCTCAAATAAGATTGTCTTTTATAGGTGATATCATATACATAGTATACTTGGCAGACTATTCCAGTCTCTCTAAAGTTAAAAGGATTTCTGTTTTAGACTGCAAGTTATAGTATTGTCTCTTCCCTTTTCTCTAATTTAGAACACTTTTCAGTAGTCCCATTTCATTTACTTGATTTCTCATATGCATAACAACTTGTTTTATGTTTTCTAGTACTTGCTTTATTTTACTAATCTGTTGAATTAATATACTGATAAATTAAAGAGTTCTCTCACAATCATTGTGATTATATTAACGTAAAATATGTATAAACAGTGATAATTATTTCTTTTTTAGCTTTAATGTGCATTAAAATCAGCTGTATTACTAAGGTTTCACTTTGATAAATTGTGACTTTTAATATCTGAAACAGAGTATTAGATAATGTCCACAAATGTTGTGGAAGGCATTAAAAGAAAGTTAAGAGAATGAGCCATTAGATAATAATTCCACACAAAAATTAATTATCTGTTATTGTGTGATAAATGACACTGCTGATATGCAGGACTGTAAACAGAGAAAAGAATACATGCTCATAGTAAGAAAAGAGTGTTAATTAGGATTTTCTTGTGCTGACTAACCCCTTGTGATTTTAAAGGTAGATGCTACTTGGCTTTCCCAAATGAAGAAATGTGCAGCAGTGAGCATCTGATGTTCAGGTGTGTTTCCAATAGGACTGGAAGGGAATTTAGACTGCTGACCAAAGAGAAATGTGTGTACAGATATCTATGCGAGTATATCGGGCAGCAGCTTTTTTTTATTCTGAATGACCAGGTTTGGGAAACAGAGTAGCACTATGTTTTTTTTCTTTACTGATGGTGTATGGCTGGAGACAAAAAAAACCTTCAACTTTCAAACACATTTATGTTTCCTTTGGTGAGTATCAAAGACTGTGCATTCTGAAGTACCTACTGCATTTAGTAAATTTTTTGGGAAAAGGCGTCTTATACAGTAATGTAGGCACTGTACTGGACTGTTTCCCCTTAATCACCTGTGTCCACCAGCTTTGAGCAATGATTGAACAGAGAAGAACGTGAATGCAAGTTGTAAATACAGGATTCTTTCTTCTTAGTTCTGTGAGAGACTGAGACGCACTGCAGTCCAGCGGAATCTAGGAGCAGAAACACTGTTCATCTAGGTTGAAAGGAATCAGTGGGGATTCTCTGAGCTGCTAGTGAGGATGGTCCTTGAACACTTCCCATTACAGTAGTACCAAGGATGGCCCACTTTGAAAATACCTTGTGGCATATGAAAGATATGATGCAGAAATTATCTATTAACATGCTTGGGAAAGCTTGAAGATTCCACTGTTTAGCAAAGGACTACTGCAAGATATAGAAGTCTTTTCTGTCTTGTTCTACTTGCTAACACCTCATTAAGATAAACAGTTTCTGATGGGTAAAATTATATAACAGAGTCAGAAGTATGTGCATGCTATTGACAGATGTTTTATACCATCTAATGTTAACATCCCTGTATTAAAAAAAAAAAAACTTTTAAGAAGTTCCAATAAGAGGTCAAAGATGTCATCTGTGGAATCAAATCAGTTGTGATATACAGAGTTAGTAGCCCTGAAAGAACATGATTACAGAATTAGCTTTATCAATCTAAGGACATGAAGTGCTTCTGTTAATTAAGGGTTTTTATCTGTGATATCAAAATTAGAAAGGGTAGCTGTGATGCTGTTACGAAGGAATATGTGATAAGAAGACAAGTTTCAAATGCAAAAATGTTTACTAGGCAGATGCTGATGTCAGATTAAGTTATAATATGCATCTCTGCATTCTCCAAAATAATTACAATATGTACCAGAAAGGGAGTATACAGCTTATCTGATGACTGCTATACTCCGGATTGAAACTGTAATGTCTTTTTTTTCATTGCTAATTACATCTGAGTTAGATCTTTATAAAAAAACGTAAACTATATTTATGGGTTGTGAGTATGAATTATTTGTCATTTCTCAGAAAAATGGATCAGGTTTGAGGAGGCATGTGTTTCTGTTCAGAAACAAATTGCTTCAAACAGATGTCAAGTACCAAATGTATTACCCAAGCCGGTCTAGACAGATGTTTTAGTGCAGTATATCCTCCTCCATGAGACAAGTGCCTGAAAGCTTAAGAACTAGTTCATTTCATTGATTGGTTTTATGAATTCTTTATAATACTGGATTTGCAAATTATGATAATGCAGGGCAGACACTGTGCCACTTAATTATCAAAATAAATTGGTTGCTTGACTAGTGGACAGAAAATGGATTCCTCATTTGATTAACTAGCAAGTAACTGGATTCTATGGAAAGTACCCAGAACAGGTTTCACGTCCAGATCTTTCAAGAAGAATATAAGGAAAACCATGTAAATGTAGTGCTTTACAGTAATTCCAAAATAAAATTGCAATAACAATTGCTGCACAAAGAAATGTAATTTATCTCATGCTTTAGCTGCATAGACAGCATTCAGGCTAAAGCTCAGTCTGCTGTTTAGAATTTGTTTACTGTGTTATCTCTGCTAAATTAACCCATTTTCTGAAGGAATATGAGCAAAAAGAATGTATATGAGCTCAAAAAAAAATAAAAAATAAAATATATATATATATATATATATATATATATATATATATATATATATACATATGAATCTGTACTGTAGTATAAATCTGCAGTAATATAGCAGCATGGCACATATGCACAAATGAAACAAAAACATATATAAGGATATTTTACATATATGCAGGTCACTGAAGTGAGTGTTGCCATTTTGTTGCCATTTTAGACTTTTGTCTGGTGAATAGCATTTTACCAAAATCTTTCATCCTTGATAAATATTAAATAATTTGTAAATGGTAGGAAATTTCTTTCCAGGGAATATTTTAGTTGCAAGTCTTGTTGGGTGGTGTATATTTTGGGCTGTGGATGCTGTAGTGTGAAATGGTATATAGGATAGATCAAGAGAACGGTGAAAGTAAGAGTGTTGGAGCATTTGGGGAATATATGCAATTGGCATATGAGCAGTCCCATTGCCCAGCGTTTCCATTCTGCACATGGCATGTCAGATGAAACTCTCATATTTTGTGCACTGGGTCAACCTTTTATGCACAGAGGAGGTAACTTTCTTTCAAAGTTATTAGATTTACAAAGATGGATGAGTTTGAACTTCAGGACAGGGCATCCTAAGGGGTTAAACCTTGAAGTCAGTTTGAGAATAAGATAGTTGTCATTCAATATTTTAATAGGAATATAATTTTAGTAATATATTATGTTATTTAATATTTATCAAGGATGAAATATTTTGATAAAATGTAATAGTGTATGTTGAATGTTTAATTGCAGTGGGTGTATTTCATTGTCAGCAGGGGGCAACAGCTATAAAGCAATTGGTTTACATGTTTGTTATCCTTTGAAGGTGGAATTCCAAGGTACCGAATGTGATATGAAATATGGAATAAATGATGCTACACCAGTAACCACATCACTTGTATATTATTTTGCTTTGTTTTATTTATTCATTAGTGATTTTTTTTCCTTGGTCGCTTGTTTTTTCATTAAGTTTCTAAGGTCAATAAGAGACTAGGCTGAAGACCTGGAAATTGACTGCAGTGTAAGCAAAAGAGTTTCAGGAAATAATCAGGGCTCTATTACCTCCAGAAGCCAAGAAAATACATAAAGTGGAAGAAGAATAAGAATGGCAGCACCTCAAAACAGCATGTGTGACAACTATAGAAGAGATATGTGGCTGAGCCACGTGTGGAAATAAGGGTGGCTAGTGGTGGAATGTAGAAGTTCAGGAAGCAAAAAAAGGGAGTGCAGGAAAATGTGCAAGTCATCTATCCCATTTTGTTTGATGTAGTTAAAGACCCCATTATTTTTTAGTGAAAGAAGTTTACATTTTAAGAGCCAGTGCTCAAATTTCTGTTATGTCAAAGAAACTGAAAGGCATTTAAAATGTGGATAATGAAAAGAACGTACTTATGTTACATTAACATTCAGGTGTTACTCCCAAGACAAGGTGAACTTATGGTACAATAGCTAGCTAGACATGCATTACTACATATGTGGTTTACATAGCTGTTTCTGAAGTTTGTTCATCTCCTTTATGTAGGAAAAACTTACAATAGACCATTTTTATTTTATAAAAAGAAAAGACTATAGTGTCTTGTACAGGCATACAATTAGATGTTTAAATAAAACAAGTTTGTTGTTTTAGAGAAAGTTGTTCCTAATACTAAAAGAGATATCTTCCTCATATGAAACAATTACCTGAGTTCTTCCAAAACATTGAAGCATCCACCAGCTTCTTTCAGTTTGTCACTCACCATGGTCATGACAAAGAGTAATTCCTGGGCCATAACATTTTCAAGAAACCTAACTCCTGTGAACTGTTCAATGACCTATACAGAAATCCAGTCTGGGTAAACCCCCTGCCCCATGTCACTAGTATACTACCCCCATAAACCCACCAAAACATGATCAAATCACATGGGATATGAATAGTCTTAAGTTTCAGCTGAAGTAGGCCATTGCCTCAAAAACATTGAGAAGTTCAAAGCATCATTCAACCCATCATACTACTGAAACATAGCAATGCCAGCACTGTTCCCCCACCACACATACTACCACAAAACAAAGACAGGCAAAAACAGGCCATGATACTAACATGTAGCATATTCAGAGGTGCAAATATATTTGAAAAAATCCTTGAATCATTGCTTGCATTTATGGACAGATGAAAGTGGAATGTAAAGGACTGGCTAGAAGAACCATCATGGAGGTATCGCTGCAATACCAGGCACTTTTCTGAGTGACACTTCGATGCAAGGTTTGCTGTTTCATGAGTCAATAAAAGAACATTTATTTCCCTAGCACCTATTATATCAAAAACAGATATGATTGTAACACTAAATATGTTGTCTACTTCACTAAGTACGATGGTTGCCAAGCATTTTATATGAAGAAAAGCATCACAAGACACAACTCTTAACAACAGAGTCAGGGATATTCAAAACCTGTTGTCCAACATGCCATCAACTGTAGGGAATATTAAGTTTACTTATGCTCAGAATATTGGGCCACAAGGACTTCTACTAATTTTCTAACATATTTTACATTTTCTGTGTCTCTTTCTCTTTCTCTTTGTAATCCCCCATACTAGATCTGATGAAGCCTGTCTGTTGGCACTGCTGTTTTGTACTTCCATTGTTTGACTAATTTAGTTTTATTTAGGTATAATTTTCACATTTTTATTCATTCTTCAAAAAATATCATTTTAAATTGTGTTTGATGCATCTTCATAATTTCACTTATAGTCTGCATTTCCTAATCAGTTCCTTAAAAGTGAGCTGTCAATTCTTTTATTATTCACAATTCCTGCACATGGGATTCTACCATGAATAGAAAGAGACATGCTAACATTTCCATATAGTATTATAGGTTCATAGGTTCACAGGTTCATACTAGGCTATCTGCCCTAGGGCATTTATAAGCCTAGCCAGAATGTGTTTGGCTTTCGTCACCCATTTTAAATTAATTTTGCTATGCCCTTTTTCGAGGTTAGTATACTGTGCCTCTGTCTAACAGTTACACAGAAGTGATACCTGAGTTAAACCTACGATCTCCCATCCACTCATCAAGATTCCTCTTGAAGAGAGTCAATGAGGGACTCTGCCTAACCTGGACTGGGATTTTATTCCAGAGTGAAGGGAGCCTCTGGGTTATGAATCTGTCCCTCCAGCATGTCCTATTTATTTCAGTGCTGAGGTTCAAGTTTCTCGAGCGCGTAGCTCAATGGGATTTGGATTTTCTGAGGTGCAGCATGCCCATTAATTCTGGGTTGGACATGGCTTTATATGTCAGCCACAGATCGCCCCTGAACAGGCGGTATGCCACTGAGTAGAGCTGGAGTTTCTTTAACCGGGTAGCATATGGCATCTGTTTGAGACCTTTGATCCTCTTGGTGAGGTACTTTTGGGGTCTTTCCAGTTGCTGAAGGTGTCTGGTAAGGTACATCCCAAAAGGGGCATTGTACTCAATTATGGGCCTGATGAGGGATGAGTAAAGAGGCACGATGACCTCCCCTTATCTAGATGTGAATCCCTTCTTGATTAGGTGGGCTATATAAAATGTTTTTCTAACCACTTTGGCCACATGGTTGTCAAATGAGAGACTGCTATCAACTTGGGTCCCCAGATCCCTAATTAGTTCTTCTGTACTTAATGGATTACCACCTATGTGGTAATTTGTGGGTACTTTGTTTTTGCCAAAGGGGATGACTATACACTTTTTGGCGTTTAGCTTGAGGCCATGGCTCTGGCACCAGTTGTCTGTTTCTATGAGGCCCTTTTGGAGGATGCTTGTATTGGCTGGAGAGTCTATTATGGTGCCCAGTTTGCAGTCATCTGCGAACTTGGTCAGCCACACTCCTTCCGTGTTGGCCTGTACCTCCGAGAAATATATACCGAACAAGAGAGGTCCCAGGACTGAGCCTTGTGGGATGCCACTTGTAACTGGTTTGGAGTCTGACATGGCTCCAGCAATTCTAACCATGTGGGTTCTGTCCTTGAGCCAGTTTGCAACCCATCTAGTGACATAGGGGTTTATATTTAAGCTGGTGAGCTTATCTATAATGCCTGAGTGGGGTATTGTATCGAAGGCTTTTGCGAGGTCCAGGTAGGCTGTGTGGACCACCTTCCCCTCATCAATGGCCTTGGTGACTGTTTCAAAGAAATCAATCAGGTTTAAGAGGCAGGATCTGCCCTTAACAAAGCCAAACTGGGTAGGATCCAGTGTCTGTAGGTCCCCAATATCTTTGTTTATGAGGTCCATGATGATCCTTTCCATAGCTTTGCAGACCAAGCTAGTCAGGCTTATGGGGCGATAGTTTCCAGGATCCGTTGAGGCACCACTTTTATGGAGAGGGACCACTGTTGCTTTACGCCACTCTTTGGGTACATATCCTGTAGTAAGGCTGAGATTGAACAGTAGTTTTATGTTTGGGTTTAGCTCTTCTTGGAGTTCATGTAGGACGCAGCCTGGGACACCGTCTGGTCCCACTGATGCTGTGTTTTTTGCTTTGGAGAGGGCGGCTCTTACCTGAGCATCTGAGATGTTAGGGGGGCAGCACACTGCTGGGATAGATATTTGCCCTTTTGGTGGGGAGGGGGGGGCAGAAGTTTGCACTGAACCTGTCAGATAGGATGTTGGCAATGTCTGTGGGTTTGGTGTATTTTTTGTCATTTTGGGCTAATTCTGAGCATATCTGGGAATTCCCACCCAGGTTCCTAACATAACTAAAGAAAGCCTTGTGATTATTCTTAGTGTCCTGTGCAATTTTTCTCTCGAAGCTGACCTTAGACGATTTTATGAGTGCCCGTAGTTTTTTGCTAATACTGATCAGAGATGCCTTCCCTTTTTGGGATTTTGCTCTATCATTTAGTAGCTTCCTCCTTCTATTGTATAGTTTGTTTATGGCTGGGGTCCACCAGACAGGACATCTGCCTTTGGAGGATTGGGTCTTGGTTTTATTTGGGATTGCATGATCCATGCATTCCTGAAGGTGTTCATAGAATGCATTTATAAAGGATTCTGCGGTCTGGGCCATATTTTCCACAGGCCTGGGGGCTTTGAAGGATTCCACCTCGGTTTTGAGGAGTGTGAAATTTGCTTTAGAGAAGTTTTTCACTGTGGTTTTCTGGGCAGGAGGTGGGATCAGGATGTGAATATCCAGTGAGATTAGTTTATGGTCTGATCTTACCAGTGAGGGATACACTTCTGGTCTGGAGCATAGAGTCTCCATGTTGGTGATGATCAGGTCCAGTATGTTTTCCCCTCTTGTGGGAGTGGTAACAAGTTGTTCCATAGCATTTGAGTTTATAAATTCTAGGAACCTTTGGGCTAGGGTGTTGGAGCTAGACCAATGCTCCCAGTCTATGTTTGGGTAGTTGAAGTCGCCCAATATAATGGTGTTTGGAGAGAACTTCGTATTTTCCAGTGTTCTCAGGAAGGCCGAGTGGGGTTCCTGGGTTTGGGAGGGTGGTCTGTAGCAGGCTATAAACTGGAAGGCAGTTTTATCCACTGTTAGTTGCACATGGATAGTCTCTGATGCTTCATGCTGTGCCACCAACCTGGAGGTGTGGGTATCTTTGACGAATATTGATACTCCCCCTCCTTTTGTGGTTCAGTCCAGGTTTTGGGGCCGAAAAGAATGGTATGAGGTATAACATGATAGTGCTGGGGTGCTCTCGGGAGCCTTGAACCAGGTTTCTGTTACTGCACAGATATCGATGTTCTCTATGCTAAGGAGAGTTTCGAGTGCATGCATCTTGAGGTTTAGACTTCTGGCGTTGAGTAGCATTACTCTTAGTTTCTTATCCCGTGTGATACATATGGAGGTGGGTTTGGATTTTGAGCCTTGCCTAAAAAAAGGCACTATAGGGGTAGCAAGAGCCTTTGCCAATATCCGAAAGCCCAGGGGTGACAGGTGCAAGCCGTCCCTAGCGAAGCATCGTGGCTTGTTGAGCATGTCATCCTAGGCTGACAGGCATTGGATCCCCTTTGAATGACACCAATACTTAAGCCAATTGTTGAAATTGATCATCTTGTCTTCATATTGTGGCATCATTCTTGGTGAGAGTAAGATGCTACTCAAGGTCAGGGTCATACCAGCCTGGGCCACATGCTCAGAGAGCTCCTCTATGTCTCCTTTCATGTAGTCCAGGGAGGTACATCTCAGGTCATTGCCACTAGCATGGACAATGACTGAGTCATATTTGTACTTGCCTTGGAGTGACCTGAGTGCTTGTGTTATGTGGCGGATCCTAGCGCCCGACAGGTAGCTCAGCATGACCTTCTCCTTGTTCAGCCTGGTGAGCTTCCCGTCAGTGTGCCTGACAATAGAGTCACCTATTACAAGTGTATCAGGTGTGTTGTTTATCCTTAAGGAGGGGCTGTTCGGCACACTGGCTTTGTGAGCTATGTGTTGCACGTGTTTTGTTTTGGGGTAGCGGTTGCTTGGGTGTCTGCTTTGGAGGTCTCTGCTGCTTAGGCAGATTTTTATTTAGAGCCTCCGAGTATGTTTTTGTGTGTTTATGTGTTTGGTTTGCTGTCATAGTAGGTCTATGTGAGACTGTAATTGTAGTGAGTGTGGTTTCCTTCTCCTCCTGACTGGTTACGCCATTACTGAGTTGAGAGAGCTTAGCCTCCAGTTTGGCTATATGGATGCATCTCTCACATGTGTTGGAATTTGTTGGGAAGAGGAGAGGGTTGTCTGTGTACATGAGGCAGTTGTAACATTGCCTCAAGATTCCCAGATTCACCAGCCGGAGAGGAGATTGACAACTAACCTTTGGACATGCTAGAATAGTATTGGGAATTCCTTTATAATTGAAAAAAAGGGCCAATGGGGAACAAGGTACTCAAGGGGAGTTTGTGATGGTGTAGTCGTTTTAATTTTTTAGTGCTGACTTATATAATTGCTTTAGTGAGCAAGTGCCAGGTAACTTAAATGCAATGCGTTACAGGTAACTTAAATGCAAAAACGACAAACAGTAACTTTTTTTAAGTGAAACAAGGAAATAAGTACCGTAAGCAATGCAGATATCACTAGGGATCCACAGAAGCGCTGAAAAGCTGAGTTTTAGGTGGTATTAGCATTTCAGGGAAATAACAAGCAAACACACAACAAGCATACAAAGCTAGATTAAGCAGGCCTGGATCTAGTCTATGCTACAGCAAACAAGTTGTACCAATTTCAGTAAGAAACAGTTGAAGTATGCAGGCACTATAAGCCTTTAACCAGAAATTCCCAGCTCAGAAGGGCAGAGTCCAGCCTCTCCTCACACAAGAGTGCAGACCACAAAACCTTCTTAATGTAAAATAACTGGCCTGAAGCCCAAGTGCTTAAACCAGAACTAATATACTTTTAGAATAACAGACACTGAGCCCTGAATTAGTAGTTCCCAACTTAGAAGGATGTAAGCTACCTGTCCTGCCACCACAGTGCAGGCCACAAACCTTCCTAATGTAAAACAACTGGTCTGAAGCCCAAGTGCTTAGTCCAAAAGACTTAGAATGATAGCTACACTTTAATCAAGTTACTACCAAGCAGTAGTAAATACAATTGAATACTTTAAAGAATGCCTGGATTAGTGCTCAAGTTATACAAACAAAGCTAGATTCAGCAGGCCTGGATCTAGTCTACGCTACAGCAAACACGGTGTACCAATTTCAGTAAGAAGCAGTTCAAATATGAAGGCGCTATAAGCCTTTAACCAGAAATTCCCAGCTCAGAAGGGCAGAGTCCAGCCTCTCCTCCCACAAGAGTGCAGACCACGAACCCTTTTAATGTAAAATAACTGGCCTGAAGCCCAAGTGTTTAAACCAGAATTAATACACTTTTAGAATAACAGACACTGAGCCCTCAATCAGCAGTTCCCAACTTAGAAGGATGTAAGCTACCTGTTCTGCCACTACAGTGCAGACCACAAACCTTCTTAATGTAAAACAACTGGTCTGAAGCCCAAGTGCTTAAACTAAAAGGCTTAGAATGAGTTACACCAAGTAGTAATAAATACAACTGAGTACTTTTAAGATGACGCAAAAGCAAAATAAATTAGGAAGAAACACAAATACAGTAAAAGCAGAATTTTTTTTTTTCAGAAAAGTAGCAAAAGCAGTAGTAAAAACAATTCACATGCAGTGCAAGCTGGCACACTTGAGTATGTAGCAATATTAGTCCACACACAGTTTGAAAAAATGTAATTAAATTAAAAAAGACTAAAAGCAAGTGCAGAAAGGGTTTATTAGGTAGAATGCGGTAAAGAGATGGGACTGGGGGAGTGTCCTAGATCAAATCTACAGTGGGGCGGGCACTGCAAAAGCCACCAAATTTAAAACTACAACCAAGAACAGGGAGGGGGGGTGGTGGGGAAGACAGTTTCAACAGAAATAGATATGAGGAATCACAGTGCAAATTATAACCAAAAAAATATATATATTGATATCTGTATATTTGCAGAACAAACAGATATCTAAGTAACAATTTAGTTCTATAATACAGAATAATACAAAAAAATATACTCAGCTCTATATATTTGCAGAGAGTCTTGTAAGGCTGTCTCTCAACAATCCACTTTAAATGCAGGCTGCTATTAACAGCAAATTAAGGGAACCTTGAGTTAACACACAAGCTATAGAAACTAAAATGAGGGAGGGGGTAGGGAAGACAGTTTCAACAGAGATAGATATGAGGAATCACAGTGCAAATTATAACCAAAAAATATATACTGATATCTGTATATTTGCAGAACAGTAAGACAACAGATATCTAAGTAACAATTTAGCTCTATAATACAGAATAATACAAAAAATATACTCAGCTCTATATATTTGCAGAGAGTCTTGTAAGGCTGTCTCTCAACAATCCACTTTAAATGCAAGCTGCTATTAACAGCAAATTAAGGGAATCTTGAGTTAGCACACAAACTATAGAAACTAAAATAAGGAGGGGGTGGGGAAGACAGTTTCAACAGAGATAGATATGAGGAATCACAGTGCAAATTATAACCAAAAAATATATACTGATATCTGTATATTTGCAGAACAGTAAGACAACAGATATCTAAGTAACAATTTAGCTCTATAATACAGAATAATACAAAAAATATACTCAGCTCTATATATTTGCAGAGAGTCTTGTAAGGCTGTCTCTCAACAATCCACTTTAAATGCAGGCTGCTATTAACAGCAAATTAAGAGAACGTTGAATTAACACATAAGCTATAGAAACTAAAATGAGGGAGGGGGGTGGGGAAGACAGTTTCAACAGAGATAGATATGAGGAATCACAGTGCAAATTATAACCAAAAAATATATACTGATATCTGTATATTTGCAGAACAGTAAGACAACAGATATCTAAGTAACAATTTAGCTCTATAATACAGAATAATGCAAAAAATATATACTCAGCTCTATATATTTGCAGAGAGTCTTGTAAGACTGTCTCTCAACAATCCACTTTAAATGCAAGCTGCTATTAACAGCAAATTAAGGGAACCTTGAGTTAACACACAAGCTATAGAAACTAAAATGAGGGAGGGGGTGGGGAAGACAGTTTGAACAGAGATAGATATGAGGAATCACAGTGCAAATTATAACCAAAAAATATATACTGATATCTGTATATTTGCAGAACAGTAAGACAACAGATATCTAAGTAACAATTTAGCTCTATAATACAGAATAATGCAAAAAAATATACTCAGCTCTATATATTTGCAGAGAGTCATGTAAGGCTGTCTCTCAACAATCCACTTTAAATGCAGGCTGCTGTGGAACCTTGAGTTAACACACAAGCTACAGAAACTAAAATGAGGGAGAGGGGTGGGGAAGACAGTTTCAACAGAGATAGATCTGAGGAATCACAGTGCAAATTATAACCAAAAAAATATATACTGATATCTGTATATTTGCAGCACAGTAAGACAGCAGATATCTAAGTAACAATTTAGCTCTATAATACAGAATAATACAAAAAAATATACTCAGCTCTATATATTTGCAGAGAGTCTTGTAAGGCTGTCTCTCAACAATCCACTTTAAATGCAAGCTGCTATTAACAGCAAATTAAGGGAACCTTGAGTTAACACATAATCTATAGAAACTAAAATGAGGGAGGGGGGTGGGGAAGACAATTTCAACAGAGATATATATGAGGAATCACAGTGCAAATTATAACCAAAAAAATATATACTGATATCTGTATATTTGCAGAACAGTAAGACAACAGATATCTAAGTAACAATTTAGCTCTATAATGCAGAATAATACAAAAAAATATACTCAACTCTATATATTTGCAGAGAGTCTTGTAAGGCTGTCTCTCAACAATCCACTTTATGAATATGTACCACATGCTGAAATTCTTTCTACCCAATCACAATTCTGCATTCAAGCACACATACACCAGTCAGGTCTATTTTTTCCACAAATCCCATCTAAACCTCATACACCTGCACCCTCCAATCAGTACTCTATTTCAGAATGTCCAGTGATTAGCTCACTCACACATATTAAGCGAACCGGGAAAACACCGAACGTCCTGAACTGTGAAATTCAAAATGTCGAATCGGCATAGTTAGCCAACCCCACCGCCCGCTACATACTACCTACCCAAACAAAATAAATATTCAACATACATACACTTAACAAAACCCTACTTCTAACCCTAAACCAAAGCTTACATATATTACTATGTATGCACTTACCTTAACCCGCACCCTAATCCTAAGGTCCGTAACTATTACAAACTTACCTTAAGGAGCTATACCAGAGAAGGGCTAACTATGACGTTTTGACATTTTGAATTTTGCACTTCAGGACATTCAGCGTTTTCGTGGTTCACTCAATATGTGTCGACATATTCGTATTCGTGCAACTGCGGTTTCGCGGTTGTAATAGGTAACCTGTATAAACTGAGTAATGATGAAGTATTTGATATTTTGTTATTGAATTAATTGAATTTATCCTACAGAAATGCTGATTATTGTTTGACTGATTTATTATATCAGAAATGTATTAATCCTAAAGATTATGAATTTTTGGTTGTTAAAGACCCTAGAACCCCAATTATTTTCTGTATTCCAAATATTCATAAGTGTTTGCATAATCCACTATTACATGCAGTCATTAATGTGGATGGTTCTGAAACTCAAACTTTGGCATTATATGTTGCCCAAAAATTAAAACCAATTATGGGGCAAACTGACATCCGTTGAAAGATGCTTAACATCTTTTGGCATCTTTAATTGATCACTTGATTATTTCTGATGTGATTTTCATCACCACTGATACCCTTGATCTGTTTTCAGTGATCCCCCATGAAGTGGGTTTTATATACATTTTGCTGAGATATTTTTACAGGATGTGATTTTTTGAATAACAAAACTGTAGAAATTGTATTGTCATTTATGGAATTGGTTTTGTCAAATAACTACATTATTTGAAGGTGAATATTTCTTACAAAAGTATGCTGTAGCGATATGGCCGCATACTCTCCCATATTTTACCTACATCATTATGTACTATTGGGAAACATTTTGTATTTGACACAGAATTCTCTAGATCTTATAAAAATATGTTGGTACCTTGATGATATTTTTATTTTTTGGACTGACACCTTTGGACATTTGGCTGATTCAGTAACTATATTAATTCTACTACACCAATCCTATGTTTTACTTATGAATTATCTGTTGATGGTATTAATTGTTTAGGTGTACATATTACTATGGATTTGGTGAGTGCTAGATTTCAATCAAACATTTACAGAAAAAAAGACACTTGCAAATTCTTATTCACATCTTAACAGGTGGCACCAGAGGCATCAAAAGATGAGGCTTGTCAAGAAACAGATGATCCATTTCACAAGGAAGGTGTCCAATGATGATACATTCATGTATGAGTTAAACAACCTAGACAGTATGTTTATTGAAATTGGATATCACCATTCTTTCATTTAACCCATTTATAATAAAATAGTTTGCAAAAGAAGTAACTTTTTATACTCTGATTTTTGTAAAGCTTTCTATTCAAAAGGAGAAACTGTTATTACTATTAAAGTTATTACTTTCAGTTTGGATGCTAACACTTTAACTAATATTATACTTAAGAATTGTTTTTTAATTTATGATGATGAAAATTTCAGGAAATGATTAGATGATCCCCCAGGGTTTATTTTTATAAGAATAATTAATTTAAATCCCTACTGGAACATGTAAAACAATAAGAAAACTGAAAAACAGATGAAGGTCTGAACTTATTGTGGTGCATGTAATCAATGCCTCTGTATGTATGATGATGATACAGTAAGCATTAAAAACTACACAGTTCTTACATTTGTAAAGAATATTTTACCTGTGGGACCACTGGTGCTATTTACCTGCAGTGTGTCAACTATGTGGTTGTTACTATATGGGTAAGACTACCAGATGTTTATGTAAACACATCTATAGACACTTCTATGATATAATGAAAAATTATCCCACTAATACTTTATTTAGATAGAAATTGGTATGTGCAGGTTCCCATGAGGTTAAATTTGGGGGGGGGGTTAGAAATGGTAGAAAGCACCTTAGGGTCAGGGGAGTGAATGATTTGATTGAAGAAACAGAGGTCAGATGGCAATTGATACTGAAAGCTGATGTATTTCCTGGGTTGAATGAATCCATATCCATTATTAGTATTTTAAAAACATGTATAGTATTTTCTATTTATGAAGTGTACTAATATTTGTGGTTTTATGTAAGGAATATATTATGTACTTCATAATTTGTACAACATTATTTGACTGGGAAGTTTTCTTTTTGATTAGATGGGATCTTACATGTGACTTATTTATAGGTATTTAAATGTATCTCCTGTTTGTATTTATTGTTCTGATGAAGTCCATTGGGAAGAAAGTGCTCAACTAGTAATTAAAAAAAAAAAAAATAACTGTCTTGGTATAATTTTTCAGTGTGACTTCCTGCTATGTAGATTATTCCACATCAGACTTCTACAGCGATCCCAAAAACAGCCACTGCAACCTGTAGACTTTTCAAGACAAAAAAGAAAATAGAAGTGAGTTGTCCAGTCCTTTTTTTCTATTTCACAAATGTGTACACTCACACCAACAGACAATTTAGAGTCTCTGGTCTACCTCATATCTTTTGAACATTTGAGGAAGCTGGAGCCCACAGAGAAAACCCATATGAACACAGGGAAGACATGCATACTGAGCACACAAGGTACCCCATCCAATAACTGAATCAGAGAACCTCTTGCTGAGAAGTGGCAACACTACCTGTTACATGATCATAGATCATACAGTATTCAAAAAGGAAAAAAAAAACATATTTACATAAGTGGGGACAAAAGCTGCCCCTGTAGCAGTCATACTTATCTGGTAATAATGGTTGCCTCACAAATAAAAAGACATTCATTTTAAGGATAGTTCTAACAAAGAGAAAAAAAACATCAGTGTATAAAGAATATAATGCATATAGTTCAAAAAAAAATTCATAGCCTGAATACATTTTTCATGAAGGATGCTAGTGTACAAAGACTGTCCATCTGAAAATACACAGGGAAGTATATTGTTAAATGTACAAGCTGTTTATCAACTATAAAAACTGACATGTACCTTTAGTATGTTGTCTAAACCACTATAGAAATGTTTTGAGACACTTGCATATAAACTGTTACATGCTTCATTAAAAAGCTGCAACCTGAAATGACTAGTCTGTCTGAAACTATATCAAAATGTTTATTAATTTTACATAGCAAATAGAAGTACTGGTTTGATGGAACTCCCACCATCAATTCAATCCTGAAGGAGTGAGAAATAGTGGTCTACCAACTCCTTTTGTCAAAAGATCATCCAAACAGTTTTTTAAAATAATCTACTGGATAGATATAAACTTGATGGTAAAAAAGAACATTGCTAAAATGTCAGCTAACCTCAGTACAATATTTGTGTTTACCATGTATAACCATAACACTACCCTTATCTGCCTGTGTGATAATAAGTGTATGGTCCTTCAGCTGTCATCAGGTCTGTCTTTCCTGTCTAGACCGATTAATAAAAATTCTTAAAAATATTCTTGCAGCTATAATGGAATTCATGCATGATGTTTTGTTCAAATTGTACTGTTGGATGATAAGGGGAATTCAAATTAGATGGCCTAAATTTTTAAAGTAACCAAATCAGTTTTTGCAGTGTCAGTGGGCAAAATTCCTAGTATGC
>NC_056738.1:157800060-157810060 GCF_019279795.1 Protopterus annectens | reverse complement strand
AAGGTTTGTACTTCTGTCAGTTTAGCTTTTAGAAACTTTTTGTAACTTGGGTAAGGTGCTGTCTGACTTTGTTGATTCAGAAGCTAAGTCTTCTGTTGTGTCTTTACTAAATTCTGCCACTCAATTGGTGAGACAGTCCACTAAGTGAAGTTATTATGCTGAAGATGCCTATACCAGGACTGCTGCCAATGGTTCGGATATCCATAGATTTTTCCCGGCTCAGACTTCAGCCTTTACCTGCAGATGTTAAGGAAAATTTGTTTGGATTCTCCCTTGGACAGACATCATATTTTTTTTTCTGCAGAACATTTCAAATCCTTGTAGAAGAAAGGTAAAATCATACAGGACTTAAAACAAATCTTTCTCTGGTGCCTACGTTTCAGAGAAATCACCCTTCTAAAGTTGGTCTTTTTCTTTGTAAGGACTTAAAATCTTCAGAGAAGGATAAGAGACCTCAGAGAAGGAGATGTCTTACCCAGGTTCAAGAGGATATTAGCCTTTATTTCAGGGCAATTCACCTGACTTGTGATATTTGCCTCCTCTTCCAATTTCCCCAGCTCAGACTGTCTCATGTTCCTTTATCTCAAAGGCTTTCTTTTGAACTATCCATTTTATGGTGATCGCCTTAGACAAATGAAGTCTGTCCATCATTTTAAAATGGTATGAAAGACCTTGAAAAGCTCCTTCTTGTCTCTCAGGCATTCCTCAACTTCTTCCAAATTAGATTCAGCTTATTCTCCCTCTTCTTTAAGCCATTTTTCTCAAGGTACAACAGAACTGGGTTCACTTCATTTACAAAGATAATGTTTCTATGCCAGGCTGTTTATAATTCTGAGAAATGAGGGAACATGGAGAACTATTTTGGATTTTTCCTTCCTCAGCACTTTTTTTAAAGTTTCAAGTATCAAAATCTTGACTATTCAATGTTTGCTTCCATGAATTCTTCCTCAGGTTTTCATGGTGACTTTAAATTTGATGGATGCTTCCCATCATTTTCTCGAACATTCTTATTTCAGGTAACAGTTATGTTTTTGTATTTCCTCATATCACTTTCAATTTTTTGCTTTATCCTTTGGTCTTTCTACTCCCCCAAGGATATTCACAAAGTGCCTAACTCCTGGTATTGCTTTGTTTAGGTTGCAAACTATACAATATTTTCATTATCTGTACAATTTGCTCATTCAAGCTCCTTCACAAGAGTTTCTTCTGACTCATATGTCATTTGTGATGGATCTGCTAAGCAGGCTGGGGTTCACTTTGAAACTAAAGTAGTATTGCTTGATTCTGTCTCAGGATCTGGTTTTCCTTGGTTGTGGAATCAATACCATGTCAACAACAGTTTTTTTCTTCCATAAGACAAGGTTTTATTTCTGTGGGATTACTTTCTGCGCATTCTGTCTTTAAATATAATAGCTGCAAGAGAAGTTCTCAGTGCTCTGGGCTACATGGCTTCAATGATTATGATGGTTCCTTTGGGCAGACTTCAAATGAAGAAGATATATTGGTACCTGAAGTCTGTTAGGACTCAGCATTGCTCACCTCTTTCCTTCAAACTTCTTCTTCTACTCTTTATCATGAAGGAGTTTTCTTAGTGGAATGACCTGATTTGTCTTAGTCTATGGATACCGCTTCTTCCTCTTCCTTGGAAGATCTCTTCACAGGTGCCTCAGATCTGGCATGGGGTGTTTGTTCCAAGGGTATCAGGGTTCAAAAAATGTGGTCCCACAAATAGAGAAGAGACTACATTAATTTAGAAGAGTTGAAGGCAGTAATTCTGGCTTTTCAGTCTTTGCATCACCTCTGGACTCTGGGCCTTTTTCTAGTCCTCACAGACAACACCACATTTATGTGGTATATCAGCAAGCAAGGGGCCACCAAGTCTTACCGTCTCTCCATTTTAGCTCTTATAGCTTAGGAAATAGCAAACTGACACATTTGATTTCTTTAAGCCTAGTAAATTCCATCAGAAAGATCTTTTGAGCAGATCCAGAGCAGAGTCTCACAAGTGGATGTTAAACAAGGAAGTTTTTCTAGATATTGCCCAGATCTTTTTGCCTTCATACATACCAGACAGCTCAGCCTGTTTTGTTCAAGACTACCATTCCTTCAGGGATGGAGAATGGGTGTCATGACTTCTTGGAAAAGGAGGCACCTTTATGCCTGTCCTCCAGTTCCTTTGATTGGAAAGGTTCTGATGATCAAGATGGCAAGCCATAAATCTCATTGGTGACTCCCTTTTGGCCCAGGCGGCATTAGTTCCCCCTTCTATTTCATCTGGCCCGGGGCAATCATTGATAACTCACAGGGTAGAATATTCTCATAGAACAAAGGGTCACTGATTCATCTAGACCTAGAGACTTTGAATCTGGCTCTTTGGGTGTTAGAGTTTAAGTCCTTTTAGGTGCTAATTTTCTGAGGCCGTGCTTAAGCTAAAACATGAAAAGCAATTACTAGAGAATTTTATGTTTCTAAATGGAAGAGATTTTATCTTTAGTGCAATGTACAGAATCAAGACCAGTATCCAGTGGGTATTACAAAATTTCTGGTTTATTTGTATGAGTTGTTCCTTAATGGGTTGGCATATTCTTCTATTAAAGCTTATTTGCCAGCCATTTCTGCTTGAATCTCTTTGGCTCTTCCTCTGTCTTCTTGAGATGGTGTAATTTCTAAAAGACATCCTTCATATCAGACCTCCAACAAAGGTTATTCCTCCTGCTTGGGATTTTAACTGTGTGTTTGAAGAAACTTTACTCCCTTTACATTCTTCTGTTTCTGACTCTGGTAAGTTTGTACTTGAAAAGTGTTTTTAGTGGCATTGACTTATATTGAGATAGTTTCTGAACTTTAATGGCTGATTTACTTTTTCTTTTTTTTCATATGGTTACTTTTCACACTAATCTGACTTCTTCATTCTTCTGGATATTCGTAGGCAACTCAAGTTTTATTTAGACATGATAAAGTACATCAGAAGGTCAGATCAGCTTTTTGCTTCCCTTCAGGAAAGTAATTTATGTGTTTTGTTTCCAAGCAAACAATTTCTACTTGGATTTTTGTGGCTGTTTCTTTCTGTTATTCTTTTCATGGTAAACAGCTTGTATCTCCTTTTAAGGCCCATTCCACTAGAGCTGCTGCATTTTCAGGGACTTTCTTCACACTGACTATATCCTTGAAGACCTACTTGGTACTCCGTATACACTTTTCTTGGAACATTACAGGCCTGATTGTTTTCTAAACATAGAGCAAGATTTGCTCATTCTGTCTTGTTAGGTCTTCTGAAGCACAACCCTATTCAGATGTCCTTCTCTCCTTCTTATTAGATAGCTATGGGAATCTTCCATAAGTTATTAACTTAAATAGTGAGCAAGAATGATGTAGTACAGTTGCCTACAAACATATTGGAACAGTGCATGTCTGACTGAGCCGTCTTAAAGTATTACATCCATTCCTTCCTACCCCCTTCCTATGGCTAAGGTGGGTTCTTTGTTCTCTTCCACAGCTGTTTGTCTAAAGCAAGAAAGTCCTGAGGTCTTTTACATCCTAAATGTACCACAGTATCCACTGGACTGAGGTCATACATTGGGAATATTGCATAGGGGAGAGCACCCACGATTTGATATGCTAACCTTGGCAAGATATTGCATAGGTTATTAATACTGCAACAGCGATAAATCAGACGTCTGCTGTTATAATAAGTTCTTACACAACTATATACAAGCTGAGTAATGTTGGATGAAACCTCTATTTAAAAACTAATCATTATTTAATGGCATGCAGTGGACCTCCTTTGTGGACTTGTCTAAAATTTATATAAAAGTTGCTGCCTTCTTAAAGGAGCAGCATTAAGTTCCATCACTGGAGACTTTCAATAAGGAAGACAGGTTATGAAATGCTGCCTTTGAAGGCATGGAATCTCCAAAATGAACTTTCTTTCTTTTATTTTCTCTTCATTTTCTTTTGTTTCTTACTGCCACTTCATTCTTCACAATCTCATGTGTGCTGTTGTTGGTTTGCAGTGGTGGTTTATTGAGGAAATGTCTTCATGTCACACATAGCCTTCTAACTGATCAATTATTCATTCCAATAACTGTTTGCCATATCTTACCATAAAAAGAAGACAAAAAGAACATGTCATGCATTGAATGAGTTCTCAGAAAGTACTGAAGGCAAATACCTCTCAGCTTTGTTTTTGTTTGGGCACCTCATATATATGCATTAACATTATTGTCAGACTTGATGTAACTATCAGTAGTTCATATTACAGTGAAGGTGCAATACCTTTGCAACATGTTCATGTTGTGGAGAACTAGTACCACCACTCACTGTCTTACATCACTGTGCTCACAGTGCATGGTGTGATGCATGTATATGGGGGCTCACACTCTCCATAGCATCTTGTTCATTGTGAGTGTGTGTGTGTGTGTGTGTGTGTGTGTGTATGTGTGTGTGTGTGTGTGTATGTGTGTGTGTGTGTGTGTAGATATTACAGTTTTGCTCCCTGCAGCTGCACAGTGTCAGATGTCCATTTTCTTTGGTCCTTGTTAGGGAGTGTCCCTACAACAGAGCACCCTCCCCACAGTGAGACATCCATAGCATGGCACTATCCTGTCTTTCTCATTTATTGTGTCACCTATTAGTGTGAGGTCCCCCATAGCAAGGCAGTGACCTGACATACCCTAGTGCTGCATTACACCACCTACTCCACTGCTAAGTATGTATTGTTGTTATAGCTGTGCTGTCTTGCTTGCACCCTGTAGTCCAGTAGTCCATGACATACTGTCAGTCTGCCTGTATGTCTGTAAAATATATTATCAACTGTAGCACTATTTTTCACTTGTTCATCATCATGAGCCTGCTGCATTATGCTGTCCACACTTGATCTCTCACTATAGCATGCTAATGATGTATTGTGACACAGTTGTCTGTGAATTTGTGACATAGCTTGCTGCATTATGACACACAGTCAGTGCCACCATACTTGAGTCTCCCTCCATGCATGGAGAGTATCTTATCCAGGTGGAGTGGTATGATAGGAGAGCCATGCAAGTACAGGTCTGGTGACCTACAGAGGTGCTATCTGGTCCTGCAACACCACTGAGAGTTAGAGGCTGGTTAGAGGAGACATTTATATTCTAACCATTCTGTACATGGTTTTGGCAGACTGCATTCTGGCTTTTACCTCTGTTGTGAGAGACAGAATTAAATTGGGCTGTCAGTTGAAGGAGATGTTACAGGCTGTCCAGGCATGGGATAAGTGTAGCTTAAATCTCTTTTTACTGCCATATTTGAATAAATTGGCATACACATGTAGTACTTGGTTGTGCTTGTGTTCTTTTATTTTTTCTTTCTGCTGGGACAGATGTGATGCTTACTAAGTTGAGGTATCAGGCAGCTGAGTCTGCCACAGCCATTGTATGTGCTGCTGAGCCACCAGCACACCCCAGACCTTCCTGTCTGCAGGCTGATGAAATTTGCCATGTGCAATGCGTACTGGAGGGCTCACTGATGGCCACCATGGCCATCTTTCAGGTGACTGTGGAGACTCTTCTTCATAAAATGATACAGAGGGTTCTCACAGGTCACCTGGCAGCAAGTATGGTTGATAGTGATGACAAAAGGGCTGGCAGTTTGATGAGTGCACTGGCACTCTTAACTGTTTCCTTGTACAGCTGATTGAGTTGCATGGCTAGGTAGCCCCAGTTGGGCAGGAAGGCTCTGTGTTCCACTACCTATCCTCTTTCATGGTGTTCCCCTTCCTTATGTGTCACTCTTCTTACCCTGGTTTTATCTCAGACCTCTCCATTGTGAGTTGTCCATCATCTGAGAGTCTGCATCTCTGTCTCTAGTGTTGACCCAGTCTTGTATCAGTACCTCCAGTGGTGGTCGGTGTCTATATTATGTACTTCTCTGCTCCTGCTTCCCTCACTATATCCTCTGCCCTCTTCCACACTTACTCCTTTATATCTCCCTCCTCAACTCTTTTAAATAATTTGAAACTGGACACCTGAGCAAAACAAAATGTCCTTGTCCACCCACCTTTCTTCCGATCATGTTGGCCTTCTGTGTGTTTCCTTTCTTCTCTTTCCAACTTCTGATGAACTGTTATCCCCCTTTCATCCCCATTTATACAATAACATGGTATGGCACTTTGCTGTGATGTTCTTGTATGCGGTGCTGTCAGTGCCCATGTGGCAGCTTTGAGATGTAAATGTGCATAACATCAGTCACTCCCCCTCCTCATGGCTTTCCCTTGGTCTTGTGACCACCCATAGCAGACTTTTTGTCAGCATGATTAGTGTTGTTGTCATGGCCATGATGTTTTACTCTGCAGCTCTTCCCCCAGGTACAGTAATGCTATGCTAGAACTCATGCATACTAACTCAGCACTGGACTACATTCAGCTATTTCCTGTGTGCTTTTTATAGCAGTGAGGCAGCATCATGCATATGTCTAAATAATGGTTCCCTAAAACTGCTACGTCTCTTTAGTCTAAGAAATACCACTACTAAAACATGGAAAACTATTTTTAAAGCCTGTACAAATACTATTAAGTTTATATAAACCATTTTTCACACAAAAATTTTAACAGTATGCAAGTTCTGGTAAACTCTAACATGCAAGTTCTACCAGCTATTCCCAATAAAAAAACCCAAGCAATTAGTGTAAGACGAAGAATGTTATACTCACCATGTCCTACTGTCAGAATTGAAAAGAATAATATCTTGTATTCATAACTGGGTAATGAAAAATTAATTTGTGACTTCAAGGAGAATGGAGTAATGTTTGCAGAAATATGAATTTATTTTGTTGCAGATAAAATGTTTTATAGCTTAAACTAACTTCTCAAAATATCTATTAAGTCTCTCTTAAAATAAAACTGGGGACTAGGACACACTGTCTTGACAACCTTAGTAATCTCTGTAGTATTCCCCAGTTGTTGTCTTTATGCTACTAAAGTCACAGCTCTGCCTCTTGCAGAATGATAACATGTAATTCAAAATTTTCAACTTAAATTTTGCACCATCCTGCTTCCTTCAGCAGCATCATTTAAGGAGAAAGGAGCATAAAGCCCCTGACTTCCAACTTTGACTGTACTCAATGTACTGTCAATACGATGAGCTCAAATAACCCTTTTTTTAAGGTCACCTTTCAACTGCAAAGTGCGTTTTATTAAAAGCATTGCCACTAGTAGTCACTCTGGAGCCTCACACCATTTGACACTTAACCAAATTAGTTTTTAGCTTGGAAGGACGAACATTCCTCAAGGGGAGCAACATGTATTAACCTTTGTAGGTTTCCTCTATAGTTGTGTGTCCAATCCCCTATTAATGTCCTTCTTGGTAAGAGTATTATCTAAAAAAAAAACTTAATAAAGTTAATAGCTGATTTCTTTAAGAGGGCAACAATTTTAATGTAAGAACAAAATTAACCTAAAGTCTCCTTACAGTCATTACATAAAAAAAATCAGTAAAGTTCAGGTAGTATTTAATATACTGTGAAGAAATGTAGACTAAAATCAAAATGCTCATTCCGTTCTGGCATAAAATAGTTTGCTGAACTGAAGCCCAGAGTGGCTTGTTTAGCAGCACCACTCATCTCATGATAAATCTTCTCATCAAAAATAAATAAACATTACATTGCAATATTTAATCAGATAAATTGCAAATAATTTGAATCTCTCTTTTTGGAGAAATCTGTCTCGTACTTATAATTTATTTGAATTAGAATTTTATGATGGATGACTGTATATAATATCTCTGCATCTAGAACTTAAAAAAACATAATGAACTAACAACTCATTCGTTGTAATCCTGCATCTAAGTTTAAAAAATGTGTGTCTGGTATCTGTAATAAAAGAAGGCAAAGTTTAAACATTTTGTCTCACTTTTTTCACTTAAATATCTGAAGAATCAGTCATTGAACCTTTACTAGTCATAAGTGGTCTAACATATGTTAACTGTTTTTATGCAATTTTGATAACCCAGACATCACAGGGTTAGACGGTTCACTTGCTTCAAAATAACTAAAGCTAACTCTTATGGTACTATACAACGAAGCAAAAAATATTCCACTGGATAAACGGTTCGTTGTGATAAAAAATAATAATGAATAATAAACAGAAGCAAATGCTCATAACGAAACAACCAGGCAGACTCTCGTATTCCTTGTGCATAAACCTTTTATGAAAGATAGATAAAATACCAAGTACGGTAAGCGCTTTCGCTATTCGGCTTCATCAGACCATCTAACTATACATAATACAACCAACATAAAATAACAAGTACGGTAAGCGCTTTCGCTATTCGGCTTCATCAGACCATCTAACTATACATAATACAACCACTCTATATAAAGATATTTAAAAGGTAGTTCTCCAATCACAGTAGTTTTCCACTTAAGTTAAATTAATTCTGAAACTGCAGATTTGACACAGTATCTGAAATTTTAGTAGTAGTCATTGATGCATGATACACACACACATACATACAGTGGATATAAAAAGCATACACACCCCTGTTAAAATGTTAGGTATTTGTGATACAAAAAATGAGACCACAATAAATAATTTCAAAACTTTTCCCACCTTTAATGTGACCTCTAACCTATACAATTCAATTAAAAACAAATAAGTCTGTTAGGGGAAACATATAAAAAATAAAAAAAACATACAATAAGCTGGTTCATATGTGTGCACACCCTTAAACTAATCATATGTGTGCACACCCTTAAACTAACACCTTGTTGAAGCACCTTTTGATTTAATTACATCATTCAGTCTTCTTGGGTACACACCTGCCATCAATTAAAGGAGTCTGATTAACCCCAAATAAAGTTCAGCTGTCCTAGTAGGATGTTCCTGAAATTTACTCAGTTGCTTGCTACAGCAAAAGCCATGGTTCACAGAGAACTTACAAAGCATCAAAGGGATCTCATTGCTGAAAGGTATCAGTCAGGAGAAGGGTACAAAAAAATGTTCACAGCATTGGAAATACCATGGAACACAGTGAAGACACAGTCATCAAAAAGTGGAGAAGATATGGGACAACAGTGACGTTGCAAAGAATTGAACGTCCCTCTAAAATTGATGAAAAGACAAGACAAAAACTGGTCAGGGTGGCTGCCAAGAGACCTACAGCAACACTGAAGGAGCTGCAGGAATTTCTGGCAAGTACTGGTTCTGTACTAAATGTGAAAACAATCTCCCATATTCTCCATATGTCTGGACTGTGGGGTAGGGTTACAAGATGGAAGTATTTTCTTACACAGAAAAACATCCATGCCCGGCTAAAATTTGCAAAACAATTAATCAAATCTCCCAAAAGCATGTGGGAAAATGTGTTATGGTCTGATGAGGCCAAGGTTGAACTTTTTTGCCACAATTCCAAAAGGTATGTGTGGCGCAAAAACAACACTTCATATCACCAAAAGAACACCATCCCCAAGGTGAAGCGTGGTGGTGGCAGTATCATACTTCGGGGTTGCTTTTCTTCAGCTGGCACTTTAGACAAGGTGGAATGAATTACGAGCAGTTCCAAATATCAGTCACTTTTAGCCCAAAACCTTCATGCATCTATTAGAAAGTTGAAGATGAAGAAGAATTTCACCTTTCAGCATGACAATGACCCCAAGCATACATCCAAATCAACAAAATAATGGCTTCACCAGAAGAAAATTAAAGTTTTGGAATGGCCCAGCCAGAGCCCAGACCTAAATCCAATAGCAAATCTGTAGGGTGACCTGAAGAGGGCCTCTGCACAAGAGATGCCCTTACAATTTGACAGATTTGGAGTGCTTTTGGAAGGAAGAGTGGGCAAATATTGCCAAGTCAAGAAGTGCCATGCTGATAGACTCCTACCCAAGAAGACTGAATGTTATAATTAAATCAAAAGGTGCTTCAACAAAGTATTAGTTTAAGGGTGTGCACACTTATGCAGCCAGCTTATTATACGCTTTTTTATTTTTTTTACATTCTTTCCCCTAACAGATTTGTTTTTCAATTGAG